>NC_069502.1:635898672-636005182 GCF_027579735.1 Bombina bombina
CTTATGCTACAATATTGCATTTATTGTTTTTTAAATAGTTACACTGAATGTATATAGCTTAATTCTCAGCTATATTTTAACTCAATTGATGCCGGCATCTTATAGGTATTTTTAACCATCTGTGTATAGTGTATATTATGGTATTCATTACTACGAAATCCACATATGAATAATACATATTTTTCATTAAAACCTTTTATATATCACTTGGCTTTATTCTCTTTAAATTAATAGAATAAATTATAACATACATCCGTATCTGGTGAGCTCCCATATAGAGCGCTTATCCCACCCCCCTTTCTCATATTACACACCTGGAGAAAGGTTTGTCAGTCAGTACTCTGAAGGGTCAGATTTCACTGTTGATTCTTTTGCACAAACGTCTGGCAGATCTGCCAAATGTTCAATCTTTTGTTCAGGCCTTGGTCAGAATCAGGCCTGTGTTTAAACCTGTTACTCCTCCTTGAAGCCTTAAAGGGATACTGAAACAAAAAAATTTCTTTCATGATTCGGATAGAGCATGCAATTTTAAGCAACTTTCTAATTTACTTCTGTTATCAATTTTTCTTCGTTCTATTGATATCTTTATTTGAAAAAGAAGGCATCTAAGCTAAGGAGCCAGCAAATTTGTGGTTCACAACCATGGACAGCATTTGTTTATTGGTGCTGTCCAATCAGCAAGGACAACCCAGGTTGTTCACCAAAAATGGGCCGGCATCTAAACTTAAATTCTTGCTTTTCAAATAAACATACCAAGAGAATGAAGAAAATTGTATAATAGGAGTACATTAGAAAGTTGCTTAAAATTGCATGCTCTATCTGAATCACAAAAGAAAAAATTTGGGTACAGTGTCCCTTTAATCATGTTCTTAAAGTTTTGCAGCAGGCTCCGTTTGAGCCAATGCATTCTGTTGATATTAAATTACTATCTTGGAAGGTTTTGTTTCTTATTGCTATTTGTTCTACTCGCAGAGTCTTCAAACTTTCTGCAGTGTGATTCCCCTATGCTCATAAGGAGGTCCTCCGTACTAAGCTGGGGTTTCTCCCTAAGGTAGTTTTGGATCGCAATATTAATCAGGAAATTGTTGTTCCCTCTTTTTGTCCCAATCCTCCTTCCCAGAAGGAATGTCTTTTGCATAACTTGGATGTTGTGCATGCTCTAAAATGTTATCTTCAAGCAACTAAAGATTTTTGGCGGACTTCTGCCCTGTTCGTCGTTTTCTCTGGTAAGCGTAGAGGTCATAAGACCGTTTGTACCACTCTTACTCTCTTGTTGAGAAGTGTTATACGTTTAGCTTATGAGACAGCTGAAAAACAGCTTCCTGAATTACGGCTCATTCCACTCTCTTCTTCCTGGGATTTCAAGAATAAAACTTCTGTGGAGCAAATTTTCAAAGTGGCCACATGGGTCTCTATACATACCTTTTCTAAATTCTACAAATTTGATCCTTTTGCATCGGCTGAGGCTTCTTTTGGGAGAAAAGTTCTTCAAGCGGTGGTGCCTTCAGTTTAGGTCCACCTGTCTTGTTTTCCCTCCCTTTCATTCTGTGTCCTCTAGCTTGGGTATTGGTTCCCACTATTAATTGGAATGATTTGTAGACTCTTCTTGCCATAGGAAAAAAACAAAGTTTATGTTTACCTGATAAATTTCTTTCCATGCATGGAGAATCCATGACCCGGCCTTATTTAAATTTAAAACAGCAGTTTTGTTTGTACAAACCTCAGGCGCCTCTCTACACTTGTGTTATCTTCTTTTTCCATTTCCCTTCGGCCGAATGACTGGGGGTTATGGGTAAGGGAAGTGACACTTAACAGCTCTGCTGGGGTGCTCTTTGCCGCCTCTTGCTCGCCAGTAGTGAATATCCCACTAGTAATTGGAATGATTCGTGGACTCTCCATGCCTAGAAATAAATTTATCAGGTAAGCATAATTTAAAAAAAAAAAAATTTACCTCATGGGAACATTTGTCACATACCTGCCAAAATTGGTCGCAGCCACTTATCTTTTGCATCCTCCTATGGATCTACAATATATTCCTATTCCATAACCTCTGCTGATATGTGTGAGTGTCTGTTGGTAATTATATTTTTTTTATCTATACAACACTCTATAGCCTTATGTGGTATCTATAGTTATATATTTATATATATACAGCCCTAGGGACAAAATCTATATATTATTCTCCTTTTGTTAGACTTCTCTTTGTGCACATTGTTTTTTTTTTTTTGTTTGTTTGTTGGCCTTCAGATCTGTGCACGTCGGGTTAGCGCTCATCAGCCCTTTGGGATTGTGCACTGTGGTTTTGTTTTTCGCACTCTGGAGTGTTAGTTTTTTTTTCTCATGCTTCGGGCTTTCGGGTTAACAGACGTGGGGTTTGCACAATATGCCCTCTGGTATGTGCACTTCAGATTTGGTCCCTCCTAGGCTCCGCCCACCCCAGTCATGCTCTTTGCCGCTGAACAAGCAGCATCTCCACGGAGATGGTGAAGAGTATGTGGTGATTAGTTGTAGTTTTTTATTCTACTATCAAGAGTTTGTTATTTTAAAATAGTGCTGGTATGTACTATTTACACTGAAACAGAAAAAGATGAAGAGTTCTGTTTGTGAGAGGAATATGATTTTAGCAGCAGTAACTAAAATCGTTTGCTGTTTCCACATAGGACTGTTGAGATGAGATAACTTCAGTTGGGGGAAACAGTTGGCAGACTTTTCTGCTTAAGGTATGACTAGACATATTTCTAACAAGACTGTGTAATGCTGGAAGGCTGTCATTTCCCCTCATGGGGACCGGTAAGCTATTTTCTTAGTCTCAAACAGAATAAAGGGCTTAATATGGGCTATAAAACTGGTAGACACTTTTATGGGCTAGATCGATTGCTTTATTTGGGCATTTTATACAGCTTGATGTTGAAATTCACACTTTATAAACTTTGGGGAACGTTTTTTTTTACGTCAGGCACTGGTTTAGACACCTTCCCAGTCAGGAAGGGCCTTCTCTGTAGTAGGCAGAGCCTCATTTTCGTGCCATTACTGCGCAGTTACTTTTGAGAGCAGGACATGCAGCTGCATGTGTGTGGGTCTGAAAGTAGTTGAAAAGGTTCCTAGAAGGCTTCATTTGGTATCGTATACCCCCCTGGGTTTGGTAAAGTCGCAGCAAAGGCTGTAGCTGGGACTGTAGAGGGGTTAAAACTGTAAACGGCTCCGGTTTCGTCATTTTAAGGGTTAAAGGTCTAAGATTTGGGGTGCAATGCTTTGAATGCTTTAAGACACTGTGGTGAAAATTTAGTTAAATTTGAACAATTCCTTCATAGTTTTTCACATATTCAGTAATAAGGTGTGCCCTGTTTAAAATTTAAAGAGACAGTAACGGTTTTGTTTTAAAACGTTTTTTGTACTTTATTGACAAGTTTAAGCCTGTTTAACATGTCTGTGCTTTCAGATAAACTATGTTCTGTATGTATGGAAGCCAATGTGTCTCCCCCTTCAAAATTGTGTGATAATTGTGTCATAGCGTCCAAACAAAGTAAGGACAGTACTGCCACAGATAGTAAAGTTGCCCAAGATGATTCATCAGATGAAGGGAGTAGACATAGTTCTACATCATCTCCTTCTGTGTCTACACCAGTTTTGCCCACGCAGGAGACCCCTAGTACTTCTAGCGCGCCAATGCTTGTTACTATGCAACAATTGACGGCAGTAATGGATAACTCCATAGCAAATATTTTATCCAAAATGCCTGCATTTCAGAGAAAGCGCGATTGCTCTGTTTTAAACACTGTAGAGCAGGAGGGCGCTGATGATAATTGCTCTGTCATACCCTCACACCAATCTGAAGTGGCCATGAGGGAGGTTTTGTCAGATGGGGAAATTTCTGATTCAGGTAGAATTTCTCAACAGGCAGAACCTGATGTTGTGACATTTAAATTTAAATTAGAGCATCTCCGCGCACTGCTTAAGGAGGTGCTATCTACTCTGGATGATTGTGACAACCTGGTCATTCCAGAAAAATTGTGCAAGATGGACAAGTTCCTAGAGGTTCTGGTGCACCCCGACGCTTTTCCTATACCCAAGCGGGTGGCGGACATAGTGAATAAGGAGTGGGAGAAGCCCGGCATACCTTTTGTCCCCCCTCCTAGATTTAAGAAATTATTTCCTATGGTTGACCCCAGAAAGGACTTATGGCAGACAGTCCCTAAGGTCGAGGGGGCAGTTTCTACACTAGCCAAGCGCACTACTATTCCTATTGAGGATAATTGTGCTTTCAAAGATCCTATGGATAAAAAATTGGAGGGTTTGCTTAAAAAGATTTTTGTACAGCAAGGTTACCTCCTGCAACCTATTTCGGGCATTATTCCTGTCACTACAGCAGCGTGGTTCTGGTTCGAGGAACTAGAAAAGTCGCTTAGTAGAGAGACTCCGTATGAGGAGGTTATGGACAGAATTCACGCACTTAAGTTAGCTAATTCCTTTATTTTAGATGCCGCTTTGCAGTTAGCTAGATTAGCGGCGAAAAATTCAGGGTTTGCAATTGTGGCGCGCAGAGCGCTCTGGCTAAAGTCTTGGTCAGCGGATGTATCTTCCAAGACAAAATTGCTTAATATCCCTTTCAAGGGTAAAACCCTTTTTGGGCCAGAATTGAAAGAGATTATCTCAGACATCACTGGGGGTAAGGGCCACGCCCTCCCACAAGATAGGCCTTTCAAGGCCAAGAATAAGTCTAATTTTCGTTCCTTTCGCAATTTCAGGAACGGACCGGCCTCCAACTCTGCAGCCTCTAGACAAGAGGGTAATGCTTCACAAACCAAACCAGCTTGGAAACCGATGCAAGGCTGGAACAAGGGTAAGCAGGCCAAGAAGCCTGCTGCTGCTACCAAAACAGCATGAAGGAGTAGCCCCCGATCCGGGACTGGATCTAGTAGGGGGCAGACTCTCTCTCTTCGCTCAGGCTTGGGCAAGAGATGTTCAGGATCCCTGGGCACTAGAAATAGTTTCTCAGGGTTATCTTCTGGAATTCAAGGAACTACCCCCAAGGGGAAGGTTCCACATGTCTCACTTATCTTCAAACCAAATAAAGAGACAGGCATTCTTACATTGTGTAGAAGACCTGTTAAAAATGGGAGTGATACACCCAGTTCCAACCGTGGAACAAGGAATGGGGTTTTACTCAAATCTGTTTGTAGTTCCCAAAAAAGAGGGAACTTTCAGACCAATTCTGGATTTAAAGATCCTAAACAAATTTCTCAGAGTGCCATCGTTCAAAATGGAAACTATTCGAACGATTTTACCTACAATCCAGGAGGGTCAATTTATGACTACCGTGGATCTAAAGGATGCGTATCTACATATTCCTATCCATAAAGATCATCGTCAGTTCCTAAGGTTCGCATTTCTGGACAAACATTACCAGTTTGTGGCTCTCCCATTCGGGCTAGCCACTGCTCCAAGGATTTTCACAAAGGTACTCGGGTCCCTTCTAGCGGTTCTAAGACCAAGGGGCATTGCAGTGGCACCTTACTTGGACGACATTCTGATACAAGCGTCGTCTCTTTCAAAGGCAAAGGCTCACACAGACATCGTTCTGGCCTTTCTCAGATCTCACGGATGGAAAGTGAACATAGAAAAAAGTTCCCTGTCTCCGTCGAAAGAGTTGTTTTCTTGGGGACAATAATAGATTCTTTAGAAATGAAGATTTTCCCGACAGATGTCAGAAAGTCGAAGCTTCTAAACGCTTGTCAAGTTCTTCACTCTGTTCCACGACCTTCCATAGCTCAGTGCATGGAAGTAGTAGGGTTGATGGTTGCAGCAATGGACATAGTTCCTTTTGCGCGAATTCATCTAAGACCATTACAACTGTGCATGCTGAAACAGTGGAATGGGGACTATACAGACTTGTCTCCAGTGATTCAAGTAGATCAGAAGACCAGAGACTCACTCCGTTGGTGGCTAACCCAGGATCACCTGTCCCAGGGAATGAGCTTCCGCAGACCAGAGTGGATCATCGTCACGACCGACGCCAGTCTAGTGGGCTGGGGCGCGGTCTGGGACTCCCTGAAAGCTCAGGGGCTATGGTCTCGGGAAGAGTCTCTTCTCCCGATAAACATTCTGGAACTGAGAGCGATATTCAATACTCTCAGGGCTTGGCCTCAAGGCCAGATTCATAAGATTCCAATCAGACAACATGACGACTGTTGCTTACATCAACCATCAGGGGGGAACGAGGAGTTCCCTGGCGATGAGAGAAGTGACCAAAATCATAAAATGGGCGGAGGATCACTCCTGCCACCTATCTGCGATCCACATCCCAGGAGTGGAAAACTGGGAGGCGGATTATCCGAGTCGTCAGACATTCCATCTGAGGGAGTGGGAACTCCACCCGGAGATATTTGCCCAGTTGACTCAATTATGGGGCATTCCAGACATGGATCTGATGGCGTCTCGTCAGAACTTCAAGGTTCCTTGCTACGGGTCCAGATCCAGGGATCCCAAGGCGACTCTAGTGGATGCATTAGTAGCGCCTTGGACCTTCAACCTAGCTTATGTGTTTCCACCGTTTCCTCTCATTCCCAGGCTGGTAGCCAGGATCAAGCAGGAGAGGGCCTCTGTGATCTTGATAGCTCCTGCGTGGCCATGCAGGACTTGGTATGCAGACCTGGTGAATATGTCATCGGCTCCACCATGGAAGCTACCTTTGAGACAGGATCTTCTAGTACAAGGTCCATTCGAACATTCAAATCTAGTTTCCCTCCAGCTGACGGCTTGGAAATTGAACGCTTGATTTTATCTAAGCGTGGGTTTTCGGATTCTGTAATAGATACTCTGGTACAAGCCAGAAAACCTGTAACTAGAAAAATTTACCATAAAATATGGAAAAGATATATCTGTTGGTGTGAATCCAAGGGATTCTCATGGAGTAAGATCAAAATTCCTAGGATCCTTTCCTTTCTCCAAGAAGGTTTGGATAAGGGATTATCAGCGAGTTCTCTAAAGGGACAGATTTCTGCTTTATCTGTCTTGTTACACAAACGACTGGCAGCTGTGCCTGATGTTCAAGCTTTTGTTCAGGCTTTGGTCAGGATCAAGCCTGTTTACAGACCTTTGACTCCTCCCTGGAGTCTGAATTTAGTTCTTTCAGTTCTTCAAGGGGTTCCGTTTGAACCTCTACATTCCATAGATATCAAGATGTTATCTTGGAAAGTTCTGTTTTTGGTTGCTATTTCTTCTGCTAGAAGAGTTTCTGAGTTATCTGCTTTGCAGTGTAATCCGCCCTATCTGGTGTTCCATTCAGATAAGGTTGTTTTGCGTACTAAACCTGGTTTCCTTCCAAAGGTTGTTTCCAACAAGAATATTAACCAGGAAATAGTTGTGCCTTCTTTGTGTCCGAATCCAGTTTCAAAGAAGGAACGTTTGTTATACAATTTAGATGTAGTTCGTGCTTTAAAGTTCTATTTAGAAGCAACAAAGGATTTCAGACAAACGTCTTCTCTGTTTGTCGTTTATTCTGGCAAGAAGAGAGGTCAAAAAGCTACTGCTACCTCTCTTTCCTTTTGGCTGAAAAGCATCATCCGATTGGCTTACGAGACTGCCGGACGGCAGCATCCTGAACGCATCACAGCTCACTCTACTAGGGCTGTGGCTTCCACATGGGCCTTCAAGAACGAGGCTTCTGTTGATCAGATATGTAAGGCAGCGACTTGGTCTTCCCTGCACACTTTTGCCAAATTCTACAAATTTGATACTTTTGCTTCTTCGGAGGCTATTTTTGGGAGAAAGGTTTTGCAAGCCGTGGTGCCTTATGTTTAGGTAACCTGATTGGCTCCCTCCCTTCATCCGTGTCCTAAAGCTTTGGTATTGGTTCCCACAAGTTATGGATGACGCCGTGGACCGGACACACCAATGTTGGAGAAAACAGAATTTATGCTTACCTGATAAATTACTTTCTCCAACGGTGTGTCCGGTCCACGGCCCGCCCTGGTTTTTTAATCAGGTTTGATGAATTTCTTTCTTTAACTACAGTCACCACGGCACCTTATGGTTTCTCCTGTTTTTTCTCCTGTCCGTCGGTCGAATGACTAGGGTGGGCGGAGCCTAGGAGGGACTATATGGACAGCTTTTGCTGTGCTCTTTGCCATTTCCTGTTGGGGAAGAGAATATTCCCACAAGTTATGGATGACGCCGTGGACCGGACACACCGTTGGAGAAAGTAATTTATCAGGTAAGCATAAATTCTGTTTTTAATGGGTTATATTTTATGCTATTGTAGTTCAATGCTATAACGGAACTTTCTGATTTTGTCTCTAAATCTGCATTAGATGTGGAGTCTCATGAATGCCTTCCTAAGTATATTAAAGGGACAGTTAACGCCAAAAAAAAAATTGTTTAAAAAGATAGATAATTCTTTATTTACAATTCTCCAGTTTTGCATAACCAACACTGTTATATTAATATATATTTTTACCTCTGATTACCTTATATCTATGCTTCTGCAGACGGCCTCCTTATCTCCGATCTTTTGACAGACTTGCATTTCAGACAATTAGTGTTCACTCTTAAATAACTCCACTGGAGTGAGCACAATGTTATCTATATGGAACACATGAACAAACAGTACATGTTGTTAGCTATTCACAGCCAGACAGTGATATAAGAGGAGAACTGCAGAGTCTTAGAAATCAGCCTATGAGCCCACCTAGGTTTAGCCTTTAAAAAAAAAATACCAAGAGAAAAAAGCAAATTTGATGATAAAAGTAAATTGGAAAGTTGCTTAAAATGGCATGCCCTATCTGAATCATGAAAGTTTAATTTTGACTTTACTGTCCCTTTAAGTATGTTTATTGTATCATCTCTAGCTTTTTTTCATGTGGCTCATGTTTTTAATTATGTTAAAGCATTCAAATCAATCTAATGCTGCTTCTATGGGTATTACTGCTCCTTCTGTTTGTTCCTTATATGGGAGCTCTACAGATTTTGCTCCGGGTGTGAGAAATCACATCAAATCTGCAGTTACTGAAGTGTTGGCAGCTCTCCCTCCTTCAAGTAAGTGTAAAAGGTCAGTTCATAATTTATCTTCTACTGGTGTTAGGTCTCCTGATGCCAGGAATACTGTTGTTTCTTCAGAGGGGGAGGTTCCCTCTGATAATGAGAAATTCACCTCTGATATTGAACTTGATACATCCCCTATTTTAATAAAAGTTCTACATATCCATTCTCTTTTAAACAAGGTTTTACTTACTTTAGTTTCTAGGGAATTTATTTATTTGTGATGCTGTATTTGATGATATTAAAATTAATGTCAAAAGCATGTCCTTTGCAGTCCTTTCTAGAAGAGCTTTATGGCTTAAGTACTGGTCAGCTGATATAGTGTCTTATTCCAGACTTTTGTCTCTTTCTTTTAAGGGAAAGACATTGTTTGGTTCTGATTTTAAGTTTATCATTTCTACTGTTACTGGAGGTAAAAGTGCTTTTTTTCCTTAAAGGGCCAATAAACCTAGAAAATAATGTTATATAATTCTGCACATAGTGCAGAATTATATAACATTATATTAGTGCTAGCTTTATATAACATAATATTGCCTGTGAATTTTTATTAAAAAAGAGGATTTTTCAGACCCGCCCTCCTGTGCTCTACTGAGCGGGTCTGGTTTTCCCTCAGAACGCATCTGGGCAGCTGTCTAGTCACAGCCCAGCCCGACCGTGCCATTACACTCAATGTAGCTCGTTCCCGCTGTCAGAAAAAAACATCTTTTTTAATAAAAATTCACAGGCAATATTATGTTATATAATGCTAGCACTATTATACTGTTATATAATTCTGCACTATGTGCAGAATTATATAACATTATTTTCTATGTTTACTGGCCCTTTTAAGACAAGCAGTCCAAGGAGAAATCTAAACTTTCAAAAATTTTCATTACTTTAGGGAGAACAAGGAACAGAAAATTGATTCCTCTCAGAAACAAAGCCAAGTCTAAAGGTCTAGTGCGAATTGGAACAGGTCCAAGCAAACCAAAAAATCCACCCCTACTTTGCCAGGTCTGCATGAAGGTGCTGCCATAATCCAATGTCTCTGATAGTTGGCAGGTTATGCCTTTTCAGAAGGCTTGGTTTCGGTCTTTTCCGTAACTTTGGGTTTTGAATAAAGTTTCCCAAGGTTATCGAATAGGATTCAGAACAAACCTCCCGGATGAAGGGTTTTTTTTTCTGTCCAATTTTCCAAGGAATCCCTTAAAGGCCCAAGCCTTTTTTTCAGTCTGTTTGTTCCATTTCTTTTGCAGGAACAGGGGATGAGATTTTGTTCAAATCTCTTCATTGTTCCAAAGAAGAAAAGGTACTTTCAGACCAGTTCTGGAACATTACAAGTTTCTAAGATTTGTCTTTCTAGACAAGCATTTTCAGTTTGTTGCTCTACCATTTGGTCTAGCTACAGCTCCAAGAATTTTCACAAAAGTTCTGGGTGCCCTGTTGTCTATAATAAGACATCAGGATATTGCAGTGTTTCCTTAACTGGACGATATGCTGGTTCTAGCTCCATCTTTTCATTAAGCAGAATCTCACACCAACAGACTACTGCTGTTATTGTTGTTTATTCAACAGCTTGCTTGGAGGATCAATTTTCCAAAGAGTTTTTGTTCCTCAGACAACATTTACTTTTCTGGGGTTTCAAATAGATGAATTCTCCATAAGTCTTTCTCTAGCAGATCAGAGAAGGCAAAAACTGGTGTCAGCTTGTCTGAGGCCTTCAGTCCATCTCTCTTCCCTCTGTTGCTCTTTGTATTGAAGTACTGGGTCTCATGCTTGCAGCTTTGGATTGCAGCTTTCTATGTTTTGTCAATGGTGCAGCAATCATACTCCGCTATCTCAAAAGGTTTTTCTGGATCACAGTACAAGTTGGTCTCTGACTTGGTTTCTGGATCAGTTCATCATTTGGTCCTACCTGGACTGTGATGACTACAGATGCAAGTCTTTCAGGTTAGTGAGCTGTTGTGGGTAGGGTTGCCACCCCAGCCATGTTTTCCTGGACACTTATGAGTTACACATGCTGCAGGGTGTGCTGAGGGGAACATGCATTGCACACCTGGACAGCACACTAATAGTGACTCTGGACAGCAGTATCCATGTCCCACCCTGCAGCATGTATAACTCATTAGTGTCCAGGAAAACATGGCAAAGGTGGCAACCCTAGTTGGGGGTCTGTGAGAACAGAGGTTTGGGCCCCTCGGGAGATGAGGTTGCCAATAAATATTCTTAAACTCAATGCTATTTTAAGGGTTCTTCAGACTTGCCCTCTGTTGAAAAGAGAGTCTCATCTCCACTTTCAATCAGATGTGACGAAGTGGCTTATGTTAATCATCAGGGGGAACTCACATTTCCCCAGCTATGAAGAAAGTGTCTGTCTCGAATTCTCTCATGGGCAGATGTCAATTCTTGTTTAGTCTCTGCAGTTCATATCCCAAGAGTAAACCACTGGGAAACAGATTTTCTCAGTTGTCAGTTACTGCATCCAGGGGAATGGTCTCTTTATCAGGATGTGTTCAATCAGATTATGGATCGTTGATGTCTCCCAGAGATAGATGATGGCTTCTTGTTTGAACAACAAACTTTCCAGGTAATTGGGTAAGCTAGTAGGGGGATTATCAGTAACCACCTTCTTGCGCCAATATGGAGGGGTCATGGTCGCCAACATCTCAGATACAGTAGAGCATACAAAATCTTTAAATCCTTGAGCAAAATCTGAAGAACTCTCCTGTGTAGAACAAACGGAGGGAGGACACTCTTAGAAGCAAGAGCAGCATTAGACTGATTAGGATACATAACATAATCCGTACATGATTTGCAAAGCTGAGCAGGGGGATTATATCAAAATTATTACCGATAACCTTTTTGTAGAAAGCATACCCTCCATTTAGAACAGGTCCTAAACCTAGGAATCTTGATAGTCTCCCCCTTCTCAAAAGGAAATGTGCATTCATGACCATTAAGCATTAATTTGAGCAAAAAGGAACTTTGAAAATTATATTAATTAAACTGTCATTAAAGGGACATGAAACCCAAAAATTTTCTTTCATGATTTAAAATTTTCAACAACTTTCTAATTTACTTCTATTATCTAATTTGCTTCATTCTCTTGATATTTATTGCTGAAAAGCATATCTAGATATGCTCAGTAGCTGCTGATTGGTAGATGCACATAGATGCCTCATGTGATTGGCTCACACATGTGCATTGCTATTTCTTCAACAAAGGATACCTTAAAAATGAAGCCAATTAGATAATAGAAGTCAATTGGAATGTTATTTCAAATTGTATTCTCTATCTGAATCATTAAATAATGTTTTGGGGTTTAGTGTCCCTTTAACCAAGCATTGACCTTCTTTCAAGGATCTGGTACAAATAAGAGATTTTGTGTGCGCGCTAACCCAATGCACACAAAAAGCCGAATTTAGAATATCGGACGCAATAAAGAATTCCCTTATAGAAGTCAATGGAGATATACTGTGTATGTGTGTGTGTGTGTGTGTGTATATATATATATATATATATATATATATATATATATATATATATATATATATATATATATATATATATATATATAATCTCAAAAACAGACCGCAACAGCACAGGATTTTCATCAATGTAAATACATTTTCACTTTGTTGGCTGTAATCTGTTTATAATTATTCATTTTGTGTTCAACTCCCAGGTGGTTGTAAGCTGGAGGGCGGATTCATTATTTGGAATATATATATATATATATATATAGAGAGAGAGAGAGAGAGATATATTTAGGTGTATCTAAAGATATTTAGAACATACTGTATATGTGAACATTGATACATAGTATAACACATTCAATATGCATAAATATTTTTTACATGTTTTCATCTACTTGACTGTAAAGGGCTGTAATGCACTTATATATATGTATAAATATGTATTTGTGTATATGTCTGTAAATAGATATATACACATATAGATATGTACACACATAAACAAATATAGATAGATATTAAGACATGTATATGTATGTATCTCTGTATTAACACCCTTTGCAGCCTTTATTATTTTCTAACACCTTAGAAAACCTTATTAGTGTTATTATGAGTGTATCTGTCCTTTGAAATGTATTTTTCATGTGTTTTGTGACACTTTTTTGTTTTGCAAAACAGTTAACAAGAGCTCTGTGGATGCGTAAATCACAATTGTGCTCAATTGCGTTTACTGTCAACTTGTCATATGAGCATTAAACTGATGTGCGCAAGCACACGCTATAAGCCCCTTTTCACTTGCTCATAGCTGTTAATGCGCCACTCGTAATCTGGTCTTAAATGTTTTCGTGCCTCCTAAATTTGGAAGAAAAATAAATAAAATAGATCTTGACTGCCTATGGGAAACAGGGCTGACAGTTTGGCCTATTCTGTAATATTTTGATAGCTTTTAGCGAGCAGCAGTGCTCAAGTTTCAATAATTCTGCCTCCTCCTTTTTCTTTCATGTAAGTGGCAAGAGTCCATGAGCTAGTGACGCATGGGATATACATTCCTACTTGGAGGGGGCAAAGTTTCCCAAACCTCAAAATGCCTATAAATACACCTCACTCATACCTTCGTTGCAGGATGGTGAAGCAAGTTGTGCTCGATTTCTTCTGTGAAAGGCACTTCTAAGCATTTTGAAGCCCATTTCCTCTCAAAGTACAGTGTTTGTCTGAGGGATGTGAAGGGAGTATTTGCCTAATGATGCCATGTGTCCACCTATGGGAAATCTATTCTAAGGCTCTCTGTAAATACGGTTGTGGGGATTCATTATACTCCTCTACCATTACCTCTGCTGATATGTTTCAGTACTGGTTTGGCTGTCTGCTATATGTGGATGGGTGTCTTCAGGTAAGTATATATCTTTTGTTAAGATACTCTCAGCTATGTCTGGCACTTTATATTTTTAAAGTTTTAAATATATATTGCATATATTTCCCATGAGTCAGGTCTATGTTTATTTCCTTTTGCAGTCTTAACAGTTTCGGCATGTAAAATTATGTTGGGAGAAATTTAGTATATTTTTTACTTACCTGAGTTTTCAGCTAGTTGTAACTTTGGTCTGTCTTTTCAAATTATGCTCGCGATGGCGCAAAATACTTCTTGCAATTGTTGTGACGTGAGTCACGTCATTTCTTGCGTCTTTGATTACGCAAAAATTTTTGCTGATGACGCGAATTGTCATTTCCGGTTAACCTTGGCGCCAAAAGTTTTTTTCTTGGCATTTGCGTCATCTTTATCATCATTTTTCGCGCCAAAAATTGTGTTATATTAAGTCTCTCCCTCTTGTGCTCTCTGCTTTAATTTTTTACAGAGGGCTATGATATTTGCTTTTGTTTTTCATAGAAGCATTTTTTCCGATTCCTGAAACTGCTATATTGTAAAAATTGGATATTTTGTTTAGATGTTATTTTTTCTTTTTTGTTATATTTTTCAAGATGTCTCAAACTGATCCTGCCTCTAATGTTACTGTAGGAACCAAGTTGCCTGAAAAAGCTTACCAAAGCTAAGTATCTATGTTGTAAATTGGCTGATCTTCCTTCTTCAGCTCAAGTATGTGGCACTTGTTATGTGAAATTGTTTCATGCTGATAAAGTTTCTATAAGTACAAATACATCTACTGTTAAACCTTCACAGTCAAATGTACATGATATTCCTGTAGATATAAAAGATTATATTGCTGCAGCCATAGAGAAGGCTATGACTGCTATTCCACCTTCAAATAAACGTATAAGGTCTCTTCCTACTTCTCATAATTCTGATGAAATTTGTATTGACCAACAGCATACTGAGGTATTGTCTGCTGATGAGGACTTCTCTGGCTCATAGGATCCTACTTCAGACTCTGAAATTGATAAATCTTCCTTTCCTTTTAAGATGGAATATATCCATTCTTTGTCAATGGAAGTATTGTTTACTTTGGGTATTGAGGAATCTAGTCCTCTTGATAACAAGAATAGCAAATGTTTGAATTCTGTTTTTTAGACTTCTGAGGTTACTCCTCAAGTTTTTCCTATTCCAGATGCTATCTCTAATATAATTACTACGCCTGGTATTTCTTTTAATCCTCCATCTAGGTTTATAAAATTGTATCCTTTTCCTGTGTCTAATTTAGAGCTTTGGGAGAAAGTCCCTAAGGTTGATGGCGCTATTTCTACTCTTGCCAAACGTACTACAATTCCTATGGAAGATAGTACTTCTTTTAAGGATCCCTTAGATAGGAAGTTTGAATCTTATTTTAGGAAGGAATATTTATATACTTGCTATATTCTTAGACCTGCTATCTCTATAGCTGATGTTGCTGCTGCTGCTTAAACTTTTTTTGGTTGGATAGTCTATCATAGCCGTTATTGGATCCTGATTTATCTAGCATTGTTCTTCTACTTCAAAATGCTAATCATTTCATTTGTGATGCTATATTTGATATTATTAAGATTGATATTAAATCTATGTCTTTAGCTATTCTTTCTAGGAGAGCTTTATGGCTCAAATCATGGAATGCTAATATGGTGTCTAAATCTAGATTACTATCTTTATCCTTTCAGGGTAATAATTTATTTGGTTCTCAATTGGTTTCTATTATCTCCACTATCACTGGGGGTAAGGGAGTTTTTCTGCCTCAGGATAAGAAATCTAAGGGTAAATTTAAAGCTCCCAATCATTTTTGTTCCTTTCGTCAGTCTAAGGAACAAAAAAACACTCCTTCCACTAAGACCTCTGGTTCCAATTGGAGACCATCCACAAATTGGAATAAGTCCAAACCTTATAAGAAACCAAATACAGCCCCTAAGACTGCATGAAGGTGCGGCCCTCAATCCAGTTCAGCTGGTGGGGGGCAGACTAAAATTATTTCAAGACATTTGGGCAAATTCTGTCCAAAATCAGTGGATTCAGGATATTGTTTCTCAAGGGTATCGAATAGGTTTCAGGATAAGACCTCCCATGGGAAGATTCTTTCTTTCCCATGTTCCAACAAACCCTGTGAAGGCTCAGGCTTTTCTGAAGTGTGTTTCAGACCTAGAGCTTTCAGGGGTGACTGTTCCAGTTCCTTTACAGGAACAGAGTTTGGGTTTTTATTCAAATCGGTGCATTGTCCCAAAGGAGGATTCATTCAGACCATTTCTGGATCTGAAATCTTTAAATCGTATTGTAAGAGTCCCAACTTTCAAGATGGTGACTATAAGGACTATTCTGCCTTTTGTTTAGCAAAGTCATTTCATTTCCACAATAGACTTACAGGACGCTTATCTTCATATTCTGATTCACCCAGATCACTATCGGTTTCTGAGATTCTCTTTTCTAGACGAGCATTACCAATTTGTCACTCTTCCGTTTGGTCTAGCGACAGCTCAGAGATTCTTTTCAAAGGTTCTAGGTGCCCTTCTATCTGTAATCATAGAGCAGGGTATTGCGGTGTTTCCTTATTTGGACGATATCTTGGTACTAGCTCAATCTTTTCATTTAGCAGAATCTCACACGAAACAACTTGTCGTTTCTTCAAAGACATGGTTGGAGGATCAATTTACAAAAGAGTTTCTTGATTCCTCAGACAAAGGTCACATTTTTAGGTTTCCAGATAGATTCAGTGTCCATGACCGTTTAACAGAAAAGAGTCGAATTAAGATAGTGTTAGCTTGTCTAAACCTTCAGTCTCTACCATTCCCTTCAGTGGCTATGTTCATGGAAGTTTTAGGTCTCATGATTGCAGCATCGGACGCGATCCCATTTGCTTGTTTTCATATGAGACCTCTTTGCATGTTGCACCAATGGTGCAGGAATTATATTTCGATATCATAGTTGATATACTTAAGTCTCAACATTCGACAATCTCTGTCATGGTGGTTAAACCATCACCTTATTTGTTCGCCCTTCCTGAACTGTGATCACAACAGATTCAAGTCTTACAGGTTGGGGAGCTGTCTGGGGTCTCTGACAGCACAAGGGGTTTGGGAACCTCAGGATGCAAGGTTACCAATCAATATTTTAGAACTCTGTGCTATTTTCAGAGCTCTTGAGGCTTGGCCTCTATTGAAGAGAGAACTTTATATTCAATTCTAGACAGCCAATATCACTACAGTGGCATGTGTCAATCATCAAGGGGGGACTCGCAGTCCTTCAGCAATGAACAAGGTATCTCTTATACTTTCTTGGGCAGAATCAAGCTCTTGTCAAATTTCTGCAATTCATATCCCAGGAGTAGACAATTGGGAAGCAGATTATCTCAGTCGTCAGACTTTACATCCGGGAGAGTGGTCTCTCCATCCAGATGTGTTTTTTCAATTGGTACAGATGTGTGGTACCCCAGAAATAGATCTGATGGCCTCATGTCTGAACAAGAAGCTTCCAAGATATCTTTCCAGGTCCAAGGATCCTTAGACATAGATGGTAGATTCTCTAGCAGTTCCTTGGTCTTACCAACCTGCTTACATTTCTCTGCCTCTGGTTCTTCTTCCAAAGGTGATCTCCAAGATCATAATGGAACAATCTTATGCGTTTCTGATAGCTCCTGCTTGGCCTCTCAGGTTTTGGTATGCGGACCTTGTCAAGATGTCCAGTTGCCAACCTTGGCCACTTCCTTTAAGGCCAGACCTTCTGTCGCAAGGGACATTTTTCCATCAGGATCTCAAATCTCTAAATTTGATGGCATGGAAATTGAACGCTTAATCAGAGGTTTTTCTAATTCAGTTATTAGCACTATGAAACAGGCTTGTAAGTCTGTTTCCAGGAAAAATTATCATCAGGTTTGGAAAACCTATATTTCTTGGTGTTCCACTCATAATTATTCTTGGCATTCTTTCCGAATCCCTAGGATTTTACAGTTTCTTCAGGATGGTTTGGATAAGGGTTTGTCTGCAAGTACTTTGAATGGACACATCTCTGCTCTTTCTGTCTTCTTTCATATAAAGATTTCTAAACTTCCTGATATTCACTGTTTTGTTCAGGCTTTGATTCATATTAAACTTGTTATTAAATCTATTTCTCCTCCTTGGAGTCTCAATTTGGTTTTGAAAATTTTGCAGACTCCTCCATTTGAGTCTATGCATTCTTTGGATATTAAACTACTTTCTTGGAAGGTGTTATTTCTTTTGGCTATCTCTTCTGCTAGAAGGGTTTCCAAGTTGTCTGCTCTCTCTTGTGATTCTCCTTATCTGATTTTCCATCAAGATAAAACTGTTTTGCAGAGTTCATTTAAATTTTTGCCTAAAATTGTGAATTCTAACAACATCAATAGGGAAATTGTTGTTCCATCATGTCCTAATCCTACGAATACTCTTGAAAGGTTTTTAAATTCTTTGGATGTGGTAAGAGCTTTGAAATATGTTCAGGCTACTAAGGATTTCAGAAAGACTTCTAGTCTATTTATTTTTTTCTGGCTCTAGTAAAGGTCAGAAAGCCTCTGCCATTTCTTTGGCATCTTGGTTGAAATTTTTGATTTACAAAGCTTATTTGGAGGCGGGGCAGTCTTTGCCTCAGAGAATTACAGCTCATTCTACTAGATCAGTTGCCACTTCTTGGGCTTTTAAGAATGAAACTTTAGTTCATCAAATTTCCATACTTTTCCAAAATGTTACCATTTTGATGTGTTTGCTTCTTCGGAAGCAGCCTTTGGTAGAAAGGTTCTTCAGGCAGTTGTCTCCGTTTGATTCTAATGCTTTTTTGATTTTGAGTCTTTCTGACATTTTTAAGAAAACTTAATTATTTTTTTGGATTTAATTTTCTCAGCTGATTTAGCTTTTTTTATTTTTAGCCCTCCCTCTATTTTGACTCGTGGACTTCCACATCTTGGGTATTATATCCCATACGTCACTAGCTCATGAACTCTTGCCACTTACATGAAAGAAAACATAATTTATGTAAGAAAAAAATGTGTACTCTAGTCACAGATAGGGGGCGCTAGTGTAAATGGATTCACCGTAAATATAACAGGCAGTGCGAATCCAAGTATGATTAGGAATACAGGATGGCTATATACAAGGATATCCTAATAGGAATACAAAATGGCTATATACAAGGAAATCCAATTGCTGAATTTGGTACAATTCAGAGTAATTAAAATATAACAATTTGTAATAGCAATGCGTTGTTATGCAATGTAATAATAGCAATGCGTTGTTATGCAATTTATATATACAACACAATATTCTACTAGAAGATTTCCTTCAAGTATAAACAAACAAAAAGTCCTCTTTATGTACAAGAGTGAATAGATGTCCAAGATGGCTGCCTCCTCCTCACTGACTGGTCCAGGTATACTAAGAAAAATATAAAAAAACAGAGGGGCGCCTCATGTGTAGTATCGTCAGGATAAGAAAAAACTTCAAATCATATGAAAGCCAAATGTGTACTCACATACTCCAAAAGCACACTTATGTGCTGGTAGTTGCAGGCTGCAGATTTACACAGGTGTGACAGCTCACCCACAATCAAAGGCAGTTGCTTAGAATTGATGTACTGGAAGAACAACAAAAAGACATGCACTACATGTGCAGATCATCCAGGATAAAATTGCAATAGTTCTGATAAGTTTCCAAAAATGGGTACTCACATTTTAGGCGAGCACACCATTGTGCTAGTGGAAACAGGCTGGCAATTTGGAGAGGTATGTCAGCTCACCTCTTGAACTCCCGGCTCAGATGTGTATCCAAAATGTGGCAGCTCCACAATGTTATTGTAAAATATTAAGGCAGGTAGGATAGTGAGATGAATTTGTCCACTCAATATAGTGATAAAATAAAAGCAATTTTTATTTAAAAACAAAAGTTCATAAAATAACACCGTGGTGTTTAAATAAGTGGACAAGGGGTGCTCACAGTGACCCCCTTTCACATGCAACGCGTTTCTCGGTTATACAACCGTTTCCTCAGGCATATAATAATACATCCTACTCCTAGCTCTGCCTTATATCTACTAACTAACATGCAAACACATCTCATTAGAATGAGAAACTCCCTAATTGATCCTGTGCACCTGTGGGCTCTCAGAGTTTTTAACCATTGTTATTGCCTGTCAGCTCCCTCACATTCCCTTTCATATGAATACAACACTTCCTCCTCTATATCCTCTCATTATGCATGATGTCTTTTCTAAAAACAAAACCATACTATGTGGTGTTATGATAGTATGATGTAGTAATTTAATGCAGTGATAATGAATTATGTCCAATATAGTAATGGCGTCGATCTAATTCCTATTGTGGTATATTTACATAATCAGTCATATTGTACCCATACCCTATCTCTAATTATGTCCCAATCTTAACCGTCATGTTACAACCTATCTCCAGTTTTTCACCAACCTTAACCGTCAGTGATCTGGCTTGTATGAGTTCCGATGTGTAAATAACAGGTGATCCGATCCGATCAGACAGATTACACTTCGCTGTTATTCCCTAGTGATATGGAAATTTGAACCTAAACGACCTATTTCCGTGTTGCCGGCTCAGCTGAGTACTGATAGGCTGTTGAGCTCTAGTGTTGTCATAGAGACAACGTTTCTTTAAGATTGGCCTATCATAGTTAAGGGGTGTGTGCAGACTCATGCCTCTGTCTATTGCACGTCACTATCGTTGTTAAATTCTTTGGCTAATATTTGTGCAATAGATCGATGCATGAATGCATTTGAGTATCTATGGGCCATCTGAGCATAACAAAATTAGTGTGATAGTATAAAATTATTTATTGATACAATTATTCACAATACTAATATCAAATATTAATGTATTAGAAATTGGTTGATTTTTCAACTGATGCAAAGACGGGGTAACGCTTTTGAGTAAAATAGCGTCTCTATAAGGAAGCCCATCAAACATATAATCACGCTTTATATGCTAAAAATATTATGATGACAGTGTTGGTTTGTTTTTATCTCGATGTTTGTTGTGTTTGTTTTGGCCTAAGTATAAACTATTAGTCGAGTGGTTAATGTGATACAAAGCGTTTGTATCTTATACGCTCTTTTTATTGATGTGATGGTATATAATACCTAGTGACCTGTGACTTTCAACATTCTCAAATGTGGGCTACAAATATCTATGTAATGGTGACTATTTAAATAAAATACAAAGAGATATCATAATAAGATCTCATTGTTTCTAAACCCTATGTGGCAGGTGCCTATAATAATAATGATGTGATTAGTGTGACTAATACCCACAGATGGTGTGTGGTATGAATTATTAATTTTTATAGTGAAAAGTGTACTATAAGTTCCACTATATATCTACTATTATAAATAAGAAGTATAATATATATAAAAAAAAAAAAAAAATCTATTATAGCGTGTGTACACTAAAATAATGTGCAGTGATAAAGATCACATTTACCCTCAATGAGTGTGTAACGTGAATTAGCAATTATTATATCTAATGAGAATAAAGTGTACTAACTGTACTATTATAATTTGAATCTGGGACATGTCAATATAAAAGGTCTGTCACAGTACTGTGAGTCCTAAAATGAAAAATCCAGTAAGAATAAATAATTTTATACTATCACACTAATTTTGTTATTTTCAGATGGCCCATAGATACGCAAATGCATTCATGCATCGATCTATAGCACAAATATTAGCCAAAGAATTTAACAACGATAGTGACGTGTAATAGACAGAGGCATGAGTCTGCACACACCCCTTAACTATGATAGGCCAATCTTAAAGAAACATTGTCTCTATGACAACACTAGAGCCTATCAGTACTCAGCTGAGCCGGCAACACGGAAATAGGTTGTTTAGGTTCAAATTTCCATATCACTAGCGAATAACAGCGAAGTGTAATCTGTCTGATCGGATCACCTGTTATTTACACATCGGAAAAATATGGTAAACGGGTACCACTAAGCGCCCACCTGGGATAGACCCTTGCTCTGGTTATTGACTCTTAGTAGTCAAAAAGGGGTTTAATATATTAAGAGGAAAAACCAAAGCGCCAAAAGGCTAGGTCTAGGCTAGTCCAAAAAACACTACGTAGGGCTAAAGTGAGAGTAAAATACAAATTACACTTTAATTACATACACTTCGAGTTCAAGACAAATATTAAAACAATAAAAACATAAAACACTAGCCTAGATTAGATCACTGGCTAGTGACTATCATTTAAAATTTGGATCCACAATTGGCAATGCACGACATGCAAGACGTCTTTAGGGTACGTCACAACTTTAGTATTAGAGTGGTGTGAAGTTAGGACACCGTGTTCTTAGATGTATATAAGGTTGACTAAACTAGTACCTGCTAGTAGATGATGGTATGCCTATAGCCCAAGCGGGGTTGAAAAGTAGTGAATCGGGTCTTGTTACTTACAGCCGTATTAGGGGCTGTAAACATATGTTATGTGGTGTGCTGAGTGTGTGCTTGGGCGTTGTGATTCAAATGGGTGTTCAAAGAAGTATTGTGATTGTGTTGTAGATTACACTTAAATAGTACTACCAACCATATATGATAAATATAAGAGCAAAAACCTTCAAACTGCTGTGGTAAAAATTGGGGTAAACAGTGTAGCGTGAAACACCAATGATAATTCAAAAACAATTATAAAACAAATTCCAATCAGTGCTGTGCAAATAAATATCACATATTAAAGAAAGTCCAGAATAAAGTCAAGTCAAAAAACAGTGGCCACTGTAAAAAAAAGTGTAAAAAAGTGAACAATTCAATCCAACATACAGTCCTTCTTGAAGCTTAAAAGTCTAATAGTGTTCCTGCATTCGTCCTGCAGGCGCTGCAGGAGCCGGAATGAAAAGTCTGAACGTCTGGTATTCTCAGACTCGAGTAATCCGCAACGGTACCTAAAAAATAAAAACCACAATAGTGCAGATGGTTTCCTTAATCTTCTACCAATTAGAGACAAACTCACCAGTCGACGCGTTTCGGTCTATGCTAGACCTTTATCAACATAGCTGGAGGTAGTAAGAGGAAAGTGGTGTAATATAGATAGTTTCTCTTGTTAAGTGTGTTCAGTCCACGGGTCATCCATTACTTATGGGATATATTCTCCTTCCCAACAGGATCACCCAAGCAGCTCTGCTATATAGCTCCTCCCCTCACATGTCATATCCAGTCATTCTTTTGCAACCCTCAACAAAGAAGAAGGTCGCGAGAGGAGCTGGAGTTTTTACTTAACTATTCTTCAATCAAAAGTTTGTTATTTTAAATGGCACCGGAGTGTGCTGTTTTTCTATCTCAGGCAGTATTTGGAGAAGAAACTGCCTGCGGTTTTTTTATATGATCTTAGCAGGCGTAACTAAGATCCACTGGCTGTTCTCGACATTCTGAGGAGTGGGGTAACTTCAGAAACTGGGAATAGCATGCGGGGTCCTCCGCAAATGAGGTATGTGCAGTACATTATTTTCTGGGAATGGAATTGACTAAGAAAATACTGCTGTTACCGTATGATGTAAGTACAGCCTTAAATGCAGTAGTGGCAACTGGTATCAGGCTGATAAATGTATGCGCAGTCAAGTTATTTTCTAGGGACTAGAATTTGACTGAGAAAATACTGTTAAAACTGAAATAATACTTAAGCCTTATCTGCAGTGGTAGCGACTGGTAGCAGGCTTAGTGATAACTTTGCATGACATTGGAAAATGTTGTTTTTTAATAAAACGTTTACTGGCATGTTATTCGTTTTTGTGAGGTACTTTGGTGATAAATCTCTTTGGGCATGATTTTTTTCCACATGGCTAACATATTTTCTGCATGGAAACCGTTATATCAGGGCTCCCACTATTGTGATAGGAGTGGGAGGGACCTTGTTTTAGCGCCTTGTTGCGCAGTTATAATTCTAGCACAGTCTTCCTGCTTCTTCCTCCTTGACCCAGGACGTCTCTAGAGAGCTCAGGGGTCTGCAAAATTCATTTTTGAGGGAGGTAATCAGTCACAGCAGATCTGTGACAGTGTGCTTGACTGTGATTAAAAGCGTTAAATCTTAATTGATATCCGTTTTATCCATTTTGGGTATTGAGGGGTTAATCATCCTTTTGCTAATGGGTGCAATCCTCTGCTAATATTACACTTCTTGTTAAGAATTGTTTAATTATATCTGTATTTTTGAAGCGCTGCAGCGTTTTTTATATTGCTTGTAAACTTATTGAAAGTGATTTCCAAGCTTGCTAGTTTCATTGCTAAGTCTGTTTAAACATGTCTGATTCAGAGGAAACTGTTTGTTCATCATGTTCAAAAGCCAATGTGGAGCCCAATAGAACGATGTGTACCAATTGTATTGATATTGCTTTGAATAAAAGTCAATCTGTACCGATAGAGAAACTATCACCAGACAACGAGGGGGAAGTTATGCCGCCTAACTCTCCTCATGTATCAGTACCTGCGTCTCCCGCTCGGGAGATGCGTAGGATTGAGACGCCAAGTACATCTAGGCCCTTACAAATCACTTTACATGATATGGCTAATGTTATGAAAGAAGTATTATATAATATGCCCGAATTAAGGGGCAAGCGCGATAGCTCTGGGTTAAGGACAGAGCGCGCTGATGACACGAGAGCCATGTCTGATACTGCGTCACAATTTGCAGAACATGAGGACGGTGAGCTTCATTCTGTCGGTGACGGTTCTGATCCGGGGAGACCGGATTCAGAAATTTCAAATTTTAAATTTAAGCTTTAGAACCTCCGTGTGTTACTAGGGGAGGTATTAGCGGCTCTGAATGATTGCGACACGGTGGCAATCCCAGAGAAATTGTGTAGGTTGGATAGATAGTATGCGGTACCGGTGTGTACTGACGTCTTTCCTATACCAAAAAGACTTACAGAAATTATTAGTAAGGAGTGGGATAGACCCGGTGTGCCTTTTTCCCCTCCCCCGATATTCAGAAAAATGTTTCCTATAGACGCCACCACACGAGACTTATGGCAGACAGTCCCTAAGGTGGAGGGAGCAGTTTCTACTTTAGCCAAGCGTACCGCTATCCCGGTGGAGGATAGCTGTGCTTTCTCAGATCCAATGGATAAAAAATTAGAGGGTTATCTTAAGAAAATGTTTGTTCAACAGGGTTTTATTTTGCAGCCTCTTGCATGCATTGCGCCTGTCACGGCTGCAGCGGCATTCTGGTTTGAGTCTCTGGAAGAGGCGATTCGCACAGAGCCATTGGATGAGGCTTTGAGCAAAGTTAGAACCCTTAAGCAAGCTAATGCGTTTGTTTCAGATGCCGTAGTACATCTAACCAAACTTACGGCTAAAAATTCCCGATTCGCCATACAGGCGCGCAGAGCGCTCTGGCTTAAATCCTGGTCAGCGGATGTAACTTCCAAGTCTAAGCTACTTAACATTCCTTTCAAAGGGCAGACCTTATTCGGGCCCGGCTTGAAGGAAATTATTGCTGACATTACGGGAGGTAAGGGCCACGCCCTTCCTCAGGACAGGGCCAAACCAAAGGCCAAACAGTCTAATTTTCGTGCCTTTCGTAACTTCAAGGCAGGAGCAGCATCAACTTCCTCTGCTCCAAAACAGGAAGGAACTACTGCTCGTTACAGACAGGGTTGGAAAGGCAACCAGTCATGGAACAAGGGCAAGCAGGCCAGAAAGCCTACTTCCGCCCCTAAGACAGCATGAAGACAGGGCCCCCTATCCGGAGACGGATTTAGTGGGGGGTAGACTTTCTCTCTTCGCCCAGGCTTGGGCAAGAGATGTGCAGGATCCCTGGACGTTGAAGATTATATCTCAGGGATACCTTCTGGATTTCAAAACCTCTCCTCCACAAGGGAGGTTCCATCTTTCGAGGTTATCAACAAACCTAGTAAAGAGAGAGGCATTTCTACAATGTGTACAAGACCTCTTAATCATGGGAGTGATCCACTCAGTTCCGCGATCGGAACAGGGACAAGGATTTTACTCAAATCTATTTGTGGTTCCCAAAAAAGAGGGAACCTTCAGACCAATCTTGGACTTAAAGATCTTAAACAAATTCCTAAGGGTACCATCGTTCAAGATGGAAACCATTCAAACCATCCTACCCATGATCCAAGAGGGTCAATATATGACCACAGTGGACTTAAAGGATGCTTATCTTCACATACCGATTCACAAAGATCATTATCGGTACCTAAGGTTTGCCTTTCTAGACAGGCATTACCAGTTTGTGGCTCTTCCCTTCGGGTTAGCCACGGCCCCGAGAATTTTTACGAAGGTTCTGGGCTCACTTCTGGCAGTACTAAGACCACGAGGCATAGCGGTGGCTCCGTACCTAGACAACATTCTGATACAAGCGTCAAGTTTTCAGAATGCAAAGTCTCATACAGAGATTGTTCTTGCATTTCTGAGGTCGCATGGGTGGAAAGTGAACGTGGAAAAGAGTTCTCTGTTAACACTCACAAGGGTTCCTTTTCTAGGGACTCTTATAGATTCTGTAGAGATGAAGATTTACCTGACGGAGTCCAGGTTATCAAAGATTCTCAATGCTTGCCGTGTCCTTCATTCCATTCCAAGCCCATCAGTAGCTCAGTGCATGGAGGTAATCGGCTTAATGGTCGCGGCAATGGACATAGTGCCATTTGTGCGCCTGCATCTCAGACCGCTGCAACTATGCATGCTCAGTCAATGGAACGGGGATTACTCAGATCTGTCCCCTTTGCTAAATCTGGACCAGGAGACCAGAGATTCTCTTCTCTGGTGGTTGTCACCGGTTCATCTGTCCAAAGGAATGACCTTTCGCAGACCAGATTGGACGATTGTAACAACGGATGCCAGCCTTCTAGGCTGGGGAGCAGTCTGGAATTCCCTGAAGGCTCAGGGATCGTGGACTCAGGAGGAGAAACTCCTTCCAATAAACATTCTAGAATTAAGAGCAATATTCAATGCTCTTCTAGCTTGGCCTCAGTTAGCAAGACTGAGGTTCATCAGATTTCAGTCGGACAATATCACGACTGAGGCTTACATCAATCATCAAGGGGGAACCAGGAGTTCCCTAGCGATGTTGGAAGTCTCGAAGATAATTCGCTGGGCAGAGTCTCACTCTTGCCACCTGTCAGTGATTTACATCCCAGGCGTAGAGAACTGGGAGGAGTCGCCAGACTTTTCACCCGGGAGAGTGGGAACTTCACCCGGAGGTATTTGCTCAACTGATTCGTCGTTGGGGCAAACCGGATCTGGATCTCATGGCATCTCGCCAGAACGCGAAGCTTCCTTGTTACGGATCCAGGTCCAGGGACCCGGGAGCGGTGCTGGTAGATGCATTAGCAGCCCCTTGGGTTTTCAACATAGCTTATGTGTTTCCACCATTTCCGTTGCTACCTCGACTGATTGCCAGGATCAAACAGGAGAGGGCATCGGTAATTCTGATAGCGCCTGCGTGGCCACGCAGGACCTGGTATGCAGACCTAGTGGACGTCCAGATGTCGTCCTGTCCACCATGGTCTCTTCCTCTGAGGCAGGACCTTCTAATTCAGGGTCCTTTCAACCATCCAAACCTAATTTCTCTGAGGCTGACTGCCTGGAAATTGAACGCTTGATTCTATCTAAGCGTGGGTTTTCGGATTCGGTTATTGATACATTAATACAGGCTCGGAAACCTGTGACCAGAAAAATTTACCATAAGATATGGCGTAAATATTTATATTGGTGCAAATCCAAGAGTTACTCATGGAGTAAGGTTAGGATTCCTAGGATATTGGCTTTTCTACAAGAGGGTTTAGAAAAAGGTTTATCCGCTAGTTCGCTAAAGGGACAGATTTCAGCTCTGTCTATTCTTTTACACAAACGTCTGGCAGAGAATCCAGACGTCCAGGCCTTTTGTCAGGCTTTGGCTAGAATTAAGCCTGTGTTTAAAGCTGTTGCTCCTCCGTGGAGCTTAAACTTGGTTCTTAAAGTTCTTCAGGGTGTTCCGTTTGAACCCCTTCATTCCATTGATATTAACCTTTTATCTTGGAAAGTTTTGTTTTTGATGGCTATTTCCTCGGCTCGAAGAGTCTCTGAGTTATCTGCCTTACATTGTGATTCTCCTTATCTGATCTTTCATTCAGACAAGGTAGTACTGCGTACCAAACCTGGGTTTTTACCTAAGGGTGTTTCTAACAGGAATATCAATCAAGAGATTGTTGTTCCATCATTATGTCCTAATCCTTCTTCAAAGAAGGAACGTCTTTTGCATAATCTAGACGTGGTCCGTGCTCTGAAGTTCTACTTACAGGCAACTAAAGATTTTAGACAAACTTCTTCTCTGTTTGTCGTTTACTCTGGACAGAGGAGAGGACAAAAGGCTTCGGCTACCTCTCTCTCTTTTTGGCTTCGTAGCATAATACGTTTAGCCTATGAGACTGCTGGACAGCAGCCTCCTGAAAGAATTACAGCTCATTCCACTAGAGCTGTGGCTTCCACCTGGGACTTTAAGAATGAGGCCTCTGTTGAACAGATTTGCAAGGCTGCAACTTGGTCTTCACTTCATACTTTTTCCAAATTTTACAAATTTGACACTTTCGCTTCTTCGGAGGCTGGTTTTGGGAGAAAGGTTCTACAGGCAGTGGTTCCTTCTGTTTAATGTTCCTGCCTTGTCCCTCCCATCATCCGTGTACTTAGCTTTGGTATGGGTATCCCATAAGTAATGGATGACCCGTGGACTGAACACACTTAACAAGAGAAAACATAATTTATGCTTACCTGATAAATTTATTTCTCTTGTAGTGTGTTCAGTCCACGGCCCGCCCTGTCTTTTTAACCCCTTAACGACACGAGTCGTACAGGGTACGTCGCACACAACCTGGTCTTTAAAGACCAGCGACGTACCCTGTACGACTTTGGGGATTAAAGCGGCTGGAAGCGATCCTGATCGCTTCCAGCCGCTTTACGGTTATTGCAGTGATGCCTCGATATCGAGGCATCCTGCAATAACCTTTTTCCCCCATCCGATGCAGAGAGAGCCACTCTGTGGCCCTCTCTGCACCGGCATCGATGGCCGCAATCGTTGGTGGGTGGGAGCTGACCGTGGGAGGCGGGTGGGCGGCCATCGGTGACAAATTGAAGAGAGAGGGGGGCGGGATCGGGGGCGGGGTTGTTGGGCGCGCGCACGGAAGCGCGCGCGTGCACGGGGGCCGGTGGGTGGGCGCGTGCACGGGGAGGGAGCGGGTGGGAACCGCTACACTACAGCAAATTAATTATATAAAACTGGCAGTAAGGGGGGATACAATCCCCAACAAAAATAAATCTAAGGGATCTGGGAGTGGGTGGGGGATTTGTCTGTGGGGGGGGAAGCTACACTACAGAAAATGGATTTTTTTTAAAAAAAAACAAAAAAAAAAAACATTTGTATTTGCAAACAGGGTACTGGCAGACAGCTGCCAGTACCCAAGATGGCTCCCAGTAAGGTAGAGGTGGAGGGTTAGAGAGCTGTTGGGGGGGGGGATCAGGGAGGTTGGGGGCTAAGGGGGGATCCTACACAGCTGCATATGTAAATATGCTTTACAATTTTTTTTTAAATTTTAAATATACCTTTTATTTTAGTACTGGCAGACTTTCTGCCAGTACTTAAGATGGCGGGGACAATTGTGGGATGGGGGAGGGAAGAGAGCTATTTGGGAGGGATCCTGGGGTGTGATGTGTCAGGTGGGAGGCTGATCTCTACGCTAAAGCTAAAATTAACCCTGCAAGCTCCCTACAAATGACCTAATTAACCCCTGCACTGCTGGGCATAATACACGTGTGGTGCGCAGCGGCATTTAGCGGCCTTATAATTACCAAAAAGCAACGCCAAAGCCATATATGTCTGCTATTTTTGAACAAAGGGGATCCCAGAGAAGCATTTACAATCATTTATGCCATACTTGCAAAAGTTGTTTGTAAATAATTTCAGTGAGAAACCTAAAATTGTGAAAAATTTTACGTTTTTTTTAATTTGATCGCATTTAGCGGTGAAATGGTAGCATGAAATATACCAAGATGGGCCTAGATCAATACTTGGGGTTGTCTACTACACTACACTAAAGCTAAAATTAACCCTAGATGCTCCCTACATGCTCCCTAATTAACCCCTTCACTGCTGGGCATAATACACGTGTGATGCGCAGTGGCATTTAGCGGCCTTCTAATTACCAAAAAGCAACGCCAAAGTCCTATATTTCTGCTATTTTTGAACAAAGGGGATCCCAGAGAAGCATTTACAACCATTTATGCCATAATTGCACAAGTTGTTTGTAAATAATTTCAGTGAGAAACCTAAAGTTTGTGAAAATATTTGGGAAAAAGTGAACAATTTTTTTTTATTTGATTGCATTTGGTGGTGAAATGGTGGCATGAAATATACCAAAATGGACCTAGATCAATACTTTGGGATGTCTTCTAAAAAAAAATATATACATGTCAAGGGTTAATCAGGGATTCCTGACAGATATCAGTGTCCCAATGTAACTAGCGCTAATTTTGAAAAAAAAAATGGTTTGGAAATAGCAAAGTGCTACTTGTATTTATGGCCCTATAACTTGCAAAAAAAAACAAAGAACATGTAAACATTGGGTATTTCTAAACTCAGGACAAAATTTAGAAACTATTTAGCAGGGGTGTTTTTTGGTGGTTGTAGATGTGTAACAGATTGTGGGGGTCAAAGTTAGAAAAAGTGTGTTTTTTTCCATTTTTTCCTAATATTTTATAATTTTTTTTAAAGTAAATGATAAGATATGATGAAAATAATGGTATCTTTAGAAAGTCCATTTAATGGCGAGAAAAACGGTATATAATATGTATGGGTACAGTAAATGAGTAAGAGGAAAATTACAGCTAAACACAAACACCGCAGAAATTTAAAAATAGCCCTGGTCCTTCAGGGAAAGAAATTGAAAAATGGCCGTGTCCTTAAGGGGTTAAGGCAGGTTCTAAATTTTAAAATTATAACTCCAGTCACCACTGCACCTTATAGTTTCTCCTTTCTCGTCTTGTTTCGGTCGAATGACTGGATATGACATGTGAGGGGAGGAGCTATATAGCAGCTCTGCTTGGGTGATCCTCTTGCAACTTCCTGTTGGGAAGGAGAATATATCCCATAAGTAATGGATGACCCGTGGACTGAACACACTACAAGAGAAATAAATTTATCAGGTAAGCATAAATTATGTTTTTTTCTTCAATCAAAAGTTTATTGTTTTTAAATGGTACCTGAGTTGTACTATTTTATCTCAGGCAGCATTTAGAAGAAGAATCTGCCTGCGTTTTTCTATGATCTTAGCAGAAGTAACTAAGATCCACTGCTGTTCTCACATATTTCTGAGGAGTGAGGTAACTTCAGAGGGAGAATGGCGTGCAGGGTATCCTGCAATAAGGTATGTGCAGTTTAAGTTTTTCTAGGGATGGAATTTGCTAGAAAATGCTGCTGATACCAGATTAATGTAAGTTAAGCCTAAATACAGTGATTTAATAGCGACTAGTATCAGGCTTGCTATCAGAGGTATATACTCTGATTAATGTGCAATATAAAACGTTTGCTGGCATGTTTAATCATTTTTATATATGCTTTGGTGATAAAACTTATTGGGGCCTAGTTTTTTCCACATGGCTGGCTTGATTTTTGCCTAGAAACAGTTTCCTGAGGCTTCCCACTGTTGTAATATGAGTGAGAGGGGCCTATTTTAGCTCTTTTTTGCGCAGTTAAAATTACAGAGACATTCAGCTTCCCTCAGCAGTCCCCTGCATGCTATAGGACATCTCTGAAGGGCTCAAAAGGCTTCAAAAGTCGTGTATTGAGGAAGGTAAAGCCACAGTGGAGCTGTGGCAGTTGTTGTGACTGTTTAAAAAAACGTTTTTTTTCATTTTGTTAATCCGTTTTTTGTATTAATGGGTTAATCATCCATTTGCAAGTGGGTGCAATGCTATGCTAACTTGTTACATACACTGTAAAAATTTCGTTAGTCTAACTGCCTTTTTTCACTGTTATTTCAAATTTTAGCAAAATTTGTTTCTCTTAAAGGCACTGTAACGTTTTTTATATTGCTTGTTTAACTTGATTTAAAGTGTTTTCCAAGCTTGCTAGTCTCATTGCTAGTCTGTATAAACATGTCTGACATAGAGGAAACTCCTTGTTCATTATGTTTAAAAGCCATGGTGGAACCCCATATGAGAATGTGTACTAAATGTATTGATTTCACTTTAAACAATAAAGATCAGCTTTTATCTTTAAAAAATTTATCACCAGAGGATTCTGACGAGGGGGAAGTTATGCCGACTAACTCTCCCCACGTGTTGGACCCTTTGACTCCCGCTCAAGGGACTCACGCTAAAATGTCGCCAAGTACATCAAAGACGCCCATAGCGATTACTTTGCAGGACATGGCGGCAATCATGGATAATACCCTGTCAGCGGTATTAGCCAGACTGCCTGAATTCAGAGGAAAGCGCGATAGCTCTGGGGTTAGACGTAGTACAGAGCGCGCAGATGCTTTAAGGCCCATGTCTGATACTGCGTCACAATATGCAGAAGCTGAGGAAGGAGAGCTTCAGTCTGTGGTTGACATTTCTGATTCGGGGAAACCTGATTCAGATATTTCTACTTTTAAATTTAAGCTTGAAAACCTCTGTGTATTGCTTGGGGAGGTGTTAGCTGCTCTGAATGACTGTGACACAATTGCAGTGCCAGAGAAATTGTGTAGACTGGATAAATACTATGCAGTGCCGGTGTGTACTGATGTTTCTTTCATGTAATTAGCAAGAGTCCATGAGCTAGTGACGTATGGGATATACATTCCTACCAGGAGGGGCAAAGTTTCCCAAACCTCAAAATGCCTATAAATACACCCCTCACCACACCCACAAATCAGTTTTACAAACTTTGCCTCCTATGGAGGTGGTGAAGTAAGTTTGTGCTAGATTCTACGTTGATATGCGCTCTGCAGCAGGTTGGAGCCCGGTTTTCCTCTCAGCGTGCAGTGAATGTCAGAGGGATGTGAGGAGAGTATTGCCTGTTTGAATTCAATGATCTCCTTCTACGGGGTCTATTTCATAGGTTCTCTGTTATCGGTCGTAGAGATTCATCTCTTACCTCCCTTTTCAGATCGACGATATACTCTTATATATATATACCATTTCCTCTGCTGATTTTCGTTTCAGTACTGGTTTGGCTTTCTACAAACATGTAGATGAGTGTCCTGGGGTAAGTAAGTCTTATTTTCTGTGACACTCTAAGCTATGGTTGGGCACTTTTTTTAATAAAGTTCTAAATATATGTATTCAAACATTTATTTGCCTTGACTCAGGATGTTCAACATTCCTTATTTTCAGACAGTCAGTTTCATATTTGGGATAATGCATTTGAATCAATCTTTTTTTTCTTACCTTAAAAAATTTGACTTTTTTTCCCTGTGGGCTGTTAGGCTCGCGGGGGCTGAAAATGCTTCATTTTATTGCGTCATTCTTGGCGCAGACTTTTTTGGCGCAAAAAATCTTTTCTGTTTCCGGCGTCATACGTGTCGCCGGAAGTTGCGTCATTTTTTGACGTTCTTTTGCGCCAAAAATGTCGGCGTTCCGGATGTGGCGTCATTTTTTTTTATTTGGTGCTAAAAAAATATGGGCGTCGCTTTTGTCTCCACATTATTTAAGTCTCATTTTTTATTGCTTCTGGTTGATAGAAGCTTGTTCCTTGGCATTTTTTCCCATTCCTGAAACTGTCATTTAAGGAATTTGATCAATTTTGCTTTATATGTTGTTTTTTCTCTTACATATTGCAAGATGTCTCACGTTGCATCTGAGTCAGAAGATACTTCAGGAAAATCGCTGTCTGGTGCTGGAACTACCAAAGCTAAGTGTATCTGCTGTAAACTTTTGGTAGCTGTTCCTCCAGCTGTTGTTTGTATTAATTGTCATGACAAACTTGTTAATGCAGATAATATTTCCTTTAGTAATGTACCATTACCTGTTGCAGTTCCATCAACATCTAATGTTCAGAGTGTTCCTGATAACATAAGAGATTTTGTTTCTGAATCCATCAAGAAGGCTATGTCTGTTATTCCTCCTTCTAGTAAACATAAAAAATCTTTTAAAACTTCTCTTTATACAGATGAATTTTTAAATGAACATCATCATTCTGATTCTAATGACTCTTCTGGTTCAGAGGATTCTGTCTCAGAGGTTGATGCTGATAAATCTTCATATTTATTTAAAATGGAATTTATTCGTTCTTTACTTAAAGAAGTACTAATTGCTTTAGAAATTGAGGATTCTGGTCCTCTTGATACTAAATCTAAACGTTTAGATAAGGTCTTTAAATCTCCTGTGGTTATTCCAGAAGTTTTTCCTGTTCCTGGTGCTATTTCTGAAGTAATTTCCAGAGAATGGAATAATTTGGGTAATTCATTTACTCCTTCTAAACGTTTTAAGCAATTATATCCTGTGCCGTCTGACAGATTAGAACTTTGGGACAAAATCCCTAAAGTTGATGGGGCTATTTCTACCCTTGCTAAACGTACTACTATTCCTACGGCAGATGGTACTTCGTTTAAGGATCCTTTAGATAGGAAAATTGAATCCTTTCTAAGAAAAGCTTATCTGTGTTCAGGTAATCTTCTTAGACCTGCTATATCATTGGCTGATGTTGCTGCAGCTTCAACTTTTTGGTTGGAAACTTTAGCGCAACAAGTAACAGATCATGATTCTCATAATATTATTATTCTTCTTCAACATGCTAATAATTTTATCTGTGATGCCATTTTTGATATTATCAGAGTTGATGTCAGGTTTATGTCTCTAGCTATTTTAGCTAGAAGAGCTTTATGGCTTAAAACTTGGAATGCTGATATGTCTTCTAAATATACTCTACTTTCCATTTCTTTCCAGGGTAACAAATGATTTGGTTCTCAGTTGGATTCTATTATCTCAACTGTTACTGGTGGGAAAGGAACTTTTTTACCACAGGACCCACAATTCATTTTTTACAAACTTTGCCTCCTATGGAGGTGGTGAAGTAAGTTTGTGCTAGATTCTACGTTGATATGCGCTCCGCAGCAAGTTGGAGCCCGGTTTTCCTCTCAGCGTGCAGTGAATGTCAGAGGGATGTGAGGAGAGTATTGCCTATTTGAATGCAGTGATCTCCTTCTACGGGGTCTATTTCATAGGTTCTCTGTTATCGGTCGTAAAAATTCATTTCTTACCTCCCTTTTCAGATCGACGATATACTCTTATTTATATACCATTACCTCTGCTGATTTTCGTTTCAGTACTGGTTTGGCTTTCTACAAACATGTAGATGAGTGTCCTGGGGTAAGTAAATCTTATTTTCTGTGACACTCTAAGCTATGGTTGGGCACTTTATAAAGTTCTAAATATATGTATTCAAACATTTATTTGCCTTGACTCAGAATGTTCAACATTCCTTATTTTCAGACAGTCATTTTCATATTTGGGATAATGCATTTGAATCAATCATTTTTTCTTACCTTAAAAATTTGACTTTTTTTCCCTGTGGGCTGTTAGGCTCGCGGGGGCTGAAAATGCTTCATTTTATTGCGTCATTCTTGGCGCGGACTTTTTTGGCGCAAAAAATCTTTTCTGTTTCCGGCGTCATACGTGTCGCCGGAAGTTGCGTCATTTTTTGACGTCCTTTTGCGCCAAAAATGTCGGCGTTCCGGATGTGGCGTCATTTTTGGCGCCAAAAAGCATTTAGGCGCCAAACAATATGGGCGTCGCTTTTGTCTCCACGTTATTTCAGTCTCATTTTTTCTTTGCTTCTGGTTACTAGAAGCTTGTTTATTGGCATTTTTTCTCATTCCTGAAACTGTCATTTAAGGAATTTGATCAATTTTATATGTTGTTTTTTCTCTTACATATTGCAAGATGTCTCACGTTGCATCTGAGTCAGAAGATACTTCAGGAAAATCGCTGTCTAGTGCTGGAACTACCAAAGCTAAGTGTATCTGCTGTAAACTTTTGGTAGCTATTCCTCCGGCTGTTGTTTGTATTAATTGTCATGACAAACTTGTTAAAGCAGATAATATTTCCTTTAGTAATGTACCATTGCCTGTTGCAGTTCCCTCAACATCTAAGGTGCAGAATGTTCCTGATAACATAAGAGATTTTGTTTCTGAATCCATCAAGAAGGCTATGTCTGTTATTTCTCCTTCTAGTAAACATAAAAAATCTTTTAAAACTTCTCTCTCTACAGATGAATTTTTAAATGAACATCATCATTCTGATGACTCTTCTGGTTCAGAGGATTCTGTCTCAGAGATTGATGCAGATAAATCTTCATATTTATTTAAAATGGAATTTATTCGTTCTTTACTTAAAGAAGTACTAATTGCTTTAGAAATAGAGGATTCTGGTCCTCTTGATACTAATTCTAAACGTTTAGATAAGGTATTTAAATCTCCTGTGGTTATTCCAGAAGTTTTTCCTGTTCCTAATGCTATTTCTGAAGTAATTTCCAGAGAATGGGATAAATTGGGTAATTCATTTACTCCTTCTAAACGTTTTAAGCAATTATATCCTGTGCCGTCTGACAGATTAGAATTTTGGGACAAAATCCCTAAAGTCGATGGGGCTATTTCTACCCTTGCTAAACATACTACTATTCCTACTTCAGATGGTACTTCGTTTAAAGATCCTTTAGATAGGAAAATTGAATCCTTTCTAAGAAAAGCTTATCTGTGTTCAGGTAATCTTCTTAGACCTGCTATATCTTTGGCTGATGTTGCTGCAGCTTCAACTTTTTGGTTGGAGACTTTAGCACAACAAGTAACAGATCATGGTTCTCAGTTGGATTCCATTATCTCAACTGTTACTGGTGGGAAAGGAACTTTTTTACCACAGGATAAAAAATCTAAGGGTAAAAACAGGGCTAATAATCGTTTTCGTTCCTTTCGTTTCAACAAAGAACAAAAGCCTGATCCTTCATCCTCAGGAGCAGTTTCAGTTTGGAAACCATCTCCAGTCTGGAATAAATCCAAGCCTTCTAGAAAGGCAAAGCCTGCTTCTAAGTCCACATGAAGGTGCGGCCCTCATTCCAGCTCAGCTGGTAGGGGGCAGGTTACGTTTTTTCAAAGAAATTTGGATCAATTCTGTTCACAATCTTTGGATTCAGAACATTGTTTCAGAAGGGTACAGAATTGGTTTCAAGATGAGACCTCCTGCAAAGAGATTTTTTCTTTCCCGTGTCCCAGTAAATCCAGTGAAAGCTCAAGCATTTCTGAATTGTGTTTCAGATCTAGAGTTGGCTGGAGTAATTATGCCAGTTCCAGTTTCGGAACAGGGGATGGGGTTTTATTCAAATCTCTTCATTGTACCAAAGAAGGAGAATTCCTTCAGACCAGTTCTGGATCTAAAAATATTGAATCGTTATGTAAGGATACCAACGTTCAAAATGGTAACTGTAAGGACTATCTTGCCTTTTGTTCAGCAAGGGCATTTTATGTCCACAATAGATTTACAGGATGCATATCTGCATATTCCGATTCATCCAGATCATTATCAGTTCCTGAGATTCTCTTTTCTGGACAAGCATTACCAGTTTGTGGCTCTGCCGTTTGGCCTAGCTACAGCTCCAAGAATTTTTACAAAGGTTCTCGGTGCCCTTCTGTCTGTAATCAGAGAACAGGGTATTGTGGTATTTCCTTATTTGGACGATATCTTGGTACTTGCTCAGTCTTTACATTTAGCAGAATCTCATACGAATCGACTTGTGTTGTTTCTTCAAGATCATGGTTGGAGGATCAATTCACCAAAAAGTTCATTGATTCCTCAGACAAGGGTAACCTTTCTGGGTTTCCAGATAGATTCAGTGTCCATGACTCTGTCTTTAACAGACAAGAGACGTCTAAAATTGATTTCAGCTTGTCGAAACCTTCAGTCACAATCATTCCCTTCGGTAGCCTTATGCATGGAAATTCTAGGTCTTATGACTGCTGCATCGGACGCGATCCCCTTTGCTCGTTTTCACATGCGACCTCTTCAGCTCTGTATGCTGAATCAATGGTGCAAGGATTACACAAAGATATCTCAATTAATATCTTTAAAACCGATTGTACGACACTCTCTAACGTGGTGGACAGATCACCATCGTTTAATTCAGGGGGCTTCTTTTGTGCTTCCGACCTGGACTGTAATTTCAACAGATGCAAGTCTCACAGGTTGGGGAGCTGTGTTGGGATCTCTGACGGCACAAGGAGTTTGGGAATCTCAGGAGGTGAGATTACCAATCAATATTTTGGAACTCCGTGCAATTTTCAGAGCTCTTCAGTCTTGGCCTCTTCTGAAGAGAGAATCGTTCATTTGTTTTCAGACAGACAATGTCACTACTGTGGCATACATCAATCATCAAGGAGGGACTCACAGTCCTCTGGCTATGAAAGAAGTATCTCGAATTCTGGTTTGGGCGGAATCCAGCTCCTGTCTAATCTCTGCGGTTCATATCCCAGGTATAGACAATTGGGAAGCGGATTATCTCAGTCGCCAAACGTTGCATCCGGGCGAATGGTCTCTTCACCCAGAGGTATTTCTTCAGATTGTTCAAATGTGGGAGCTTCCAGAAATAGATCTGATGGCGTCTCATCTAAACAAGAAACTTCCCAGGTATCTGTCCAGATCCCGGTATCCTCAGGTCGGAAGCAGTGGATGCATTATCACTTCCTTGGAAGTATCATCCTGCTTATATCTTTCCGCCTCTAGTTCTTCTTCCAAGAGTAATCTCCAAGATTCTGAAGGAATGTTTGTTTGTTCTGCTGGTAGCTCCGGCATGGCCTCACAGGTTTTGGTATGCGGATCTTATCCGGATGGCCTCTTGCCATCCGTGGACTCTTCCGCTACGACCAGACCTTCTGTCGCAAGGTCCTTTTTTCCATCAGGATCTCAAATCCTTAAATTTAAAGGTATGGAGATTGAACGCTTGATTCTTGGTCAAAGAGGTTTCTCTGACTCTGTGATTAATACTAAGTTACAGGCTCGTAAATCTGTATCCAGAGAGATATATTATAGAGTCTGGAAGACTTATATTTCTTGGTGTCTTTCTCATCATTTTTCTTGGCATTCTTTTAGAATTCCGAGAATTTTACAGTTTCTTCAAGATGGTTTAGATAAAGGTTTATCCGCAAGTTCTTTGAAAGGACAAATCTCTGCTCTTTCTGTTCTTTTTCACAGAAAGATTGCTAATCTTCCTGATATTCTTTGTTTTGTACAAGCTTTGGTTCGTATAAAACCTGTCATTAAGTCAATTTCTCCTCCTTGGAGTTTGAATTTGGTTCTGGGGGCTCTTCAAGCTCCTCCGTTTGAACCTATGCATTCATTGGACATTAAATTACTTTCTTGGAAAGTTTTGTTCCTTTTGGCAATCTCTTCTGCCAGAAGAGTTTCTGAATTATCTGCTCTTTCTTGTGAGTCTCCTTTTCTGATTTTTCATCAGGATAAGGCAGTGTTGCGAACTTCTTTTGAATTTTTACCTAAAGTTGTGAATTCTAACAACATTAGTAGGGAAATTGTGGTTCCTTCATTATGTCCTAATCCTAAGAATTCTAAGGAGAAATCATTGCATTCTTTGGATGTTGTTAGAGCTTTGAAATATTATGTTGAAGCTACTAAGTCTTTCCGAAAGACTTCTAGTTTATTTGTTATCTTTTCTGGTTCTAGAAAAGGCCAGAAAGCTTCTGCCATTTCTTTGGCATCTTGGTTGAAATCTTTAATTCATCTTACCTATGTTGAGTCGGGTAAATCTCCGCCTCAAAGGATTACAGCTCATTCTACTAGGTCAGTTTCTACTTCCTGGGCGTTTAGGAATGAAGCTTCGATTGATCAGATTTGCAAAGCAGCAACTTGGTCCTCTTTGCATACTTTTACTAAATTCTACCATTTTTATGTATTTTCTTCTTCTGAAGCAGTTTTTGGTAGAAAAGTACTTCAGGCAGCGGTTTCAGTTTGAATCTTCTGCTTATGTTTTTCATTAAACTTTATTTTGGGTGTGGATTATTTTCAGCAGGAATTGGCTGTCTTTATTTTATCCCTCCCTCTCTAGTGACTCTTGCGTGGAAAGATCCACATCTTGGGTAATCATTATCCCATACGTCACTAGCTCATGGACTCTTGCTAATTACATGAAAGAAAACATAATTTATGTAAGAACTTACCTGATAAATTCATTTCTTTCATATTAGCAAGAGTCCATGAGGCCCGCCCTTTTTTTGGGGTGGTTATGATTTTTGTATAAAGCACATTTATTCCAATTCCTTATTTTATATGCTTTCGCACTTTTTTATCACCCCACTACTTGGCTATTCGTTAAACTGAATTGTGGGTGTGGTGAGGGGTGTATTTATAGGCATTTTGAGGTTTGGGAAACTTTGCCCCTCCTGGTAGGAATGTATATCCCATACGTCACTAGCTCATGGACTCTTGCTAATATGAAAGAAATGAATTTATCAGGTAAGTTCTTACATCAATTATGTTTTTCGTTCCTTTCGTTTCAACAAAGAACAAAAGCCTGATCCTTCATCCTCAGGAGCAGTTTCAGTTTGGAAACCATCTCCAGTCTGGAATAAATCCAAGCCTTCTAGAAAAGCAAAGCCAGCTTCTAAGTCCACATGAAGGTGCGGCCCTCATTCCAGCTCAGCTGGTAGGGGGCAGGTTACGTTTTTTCAAAGAAATTTGGATCAATTCTGTTCACAATCTTTGGATTCAGAACATTGTTTCAGAAGGGTACAGAATTGGTTTCAAGATAAGACCTCCTGCAAAGAGATTTTTTCTTTCCCTTGTCCCAGTAAATCCAGTGAAAGCTCAAGCATTTCTGAAATGTGTTTCAGATCTAGAGTTGGCTGGAGTAATTATGCCAGTTCCAGTTCTGGAACAGGGGCTGGGGTTTTATTCAAATCTCTTCATTGTACCAAAGTAGGAGAATTCCTTCAGACCAGTTCTGGATCTAAACATATTGAATCGTTATGTAAGGATACCAACATTCAAAATGGTAACTGTAAGGACCATCTTGCCTTTTGTTCAGCAAGGGCATTGTATGTCCACAATAGATTTACAGGATGCATATCTGCATATTCCGATTCATCCAGATCACTATCAGTTCCTGAGATTCTCTTTCCTGGACAAGCATTACCAGTTTGTGGCTCTGCCGTTTGGCCTAGCTACAGCTCCAAGAATTTTTACAAAGTTCTCGGTGCCCTTCTGTCTGTAATCAGAGAACAGGGTATTGTGGTATTTCCTTATTTGGACGATATCTTGGTACTTGCTCAGTCTTCACATTTAGCAGAATCTCATACGAATCGACTTGTGTTGTTTCTTCAAGATCATGGTTGGAGGATCAATTCACTAAAAAGTTCATTGATTCCTCAGACAAGGGTAACCTTTCTGGGTTTCCAGATAGATTCAGTGTCCATGACTCTGACAGACAAGAGACTTCTAAAATTGATTTCAGCTTGTCGAAACCTTCAGTCACAATCATTCCCTTCGGTAGCCTTATGCATGGAAATTCTAGGTCTTATGACTGCTGCATCGGACTTGATCCCCTTTGCTCGTTTTCACATGCGACCTCTTCAGCTCTGTATGCTGGATCAATGGTGCAGGGATTACACAAAGATATCTCAATTAATATCTTTAAAACCGATTGTACGACACTCTCTGACGTGGTGGGCAGATCACCATCGTTTAATTCAGGGGGCTTATTTTGTTCTTCCGACCTGGACTGTAATTTCAACAGATGCAAGTCTTACAGGTTGGGGAGCTGTGTGGGGATCTCTGACGGCACAAGGAGTTTGGGAATCTCAGGAGGTGAGATTACCGATCAATATTTTGGAACTCCGTGCAATTTTCAGAGCTCTTCAGTCTTGGCCTCTTCTGAAGAGAGAATCGTTCATTTGTTTTGAGACAGACAATGTCACAACTGTGGCATACATCAATCATCAAGGAGGGACTCACAGTCCTCTGGCTATGAAAGAAGTATCTCGAATTCTGGTTTGGGCGGAATCCAGCTCCTGTCTAATCTCTGCGGTTCATATCCCAGGTATAGACAATTGGGAAGCGGATTATCTCAGTCGCCAAACGTTGCATCCGGGCGAATGGTCTCTTCACCCAGAGGTATTTCTTCAGATTGTTCAAATGTGGGAACTTCCAGAAATAGATCTGATGGCGTCTCATCTAAACAAGAAACTTCCCAGGTATCTGTCCAGATCCCGGGATCCTCAGGCGGAGGCAGTGGATGCATTGTCACTTCCTTGGAAGTATCATCCTGCCTATATCTTTCCGCCTCTAGTTCTTCTTCCAAGAGTAATCTCCAAGATTCTGAAGGAATGCTTGTTTGTTCTACTGGTAGCTCCGGCATGGCCTCACAGGTTTTGGTATGCAGATCTTGTCCGGATGGCCTCTTGCCATCCGTGGACTCTTCCGTTAAGACCAGACCTTCTGTCGCAAGGTCCTTTTTTCCATCAGGGTCTCAAATCCTTAAATTTAAAGGTATGGAGATTGAACGCTTGATTCTTGGTCAAAGAGGTTTCTCTGACTCTGTGATTAATACTATGTTACAGGCTCGTAAATCTGTATCTAGAGAGATATATTATAGAGTCTGGAAGACTTATATTTCTTGGTGTCTTTCTCATCATTTTTCTTGGCATTCTTTTAGAATTCCGAGAATTTTACAGTTTCTTCAGGATGGTTTAGATAAAGGTTTGTCCGCAAGTTCCTTGAAAGGACAAATCTCTGCTCTTTCTGTTCTTTTTCACAGAAAGATTGCTAATCTTCCTGATATTCATTGTTTTGTACAAGCTTTGGTTCATATAAAACCTGTCATTAAGTCAATTTCACCTCCTTGGAGTTTGAATTTGGTTCTGGGGTCTCTTCAAGCTCCTCCTTTTGAACCCATGCATTCATTGGACATTAAATTACTTTCTTGGAAAGTTTTGTTCCTTTTGGTGATCTCTTCTGCCAGAAGAGTCTCTGAATTATCTGCTCTTTCTTGTGAGTCTCCTTTTCTGATTTTTCATCAGGATAAGGCGGTGTTGCGAACTTCTTTTGAATTTTTTCCTAAGGTTGTGAATTCCAACAACATTAGTAGAGAAATTGTGGTTCCTTCATTATGTCCTAATCCTAAGAATTCTAAGGAGAAATCGTTGCATTCTTTGGATGTTGTTAGAGCTTTGAAATATTATGTTGAAGCTACTAAGTCTTTCCGAAAGACTTCTATTTGTTATCTTTTCTGGTTCTAGAAAAGGCCAGAAAGCTTCTGCCATTTCTTTGGCATCTTGGTTGAAATCTTTAATTCATCATGCCTATGTCTAGTCGGGTAAATCTCCGCCTCAAAGGATTACAGCTCATTCTACTAGGTCAGTTTCTACTTCCTGGGCGTTTAGGAATGAAGCTTCGGTTGATCAGATTTGCAAAGCAGCAACTTGGTCCTCTTTGCATACTTTTACTAAATTCTACCATTTTGATGTATTTTCTTCTTCTGAAGCAGTTTTTGGTAGAAAAGTACTTCAGGCAGCGGTTTCAGTTTGAATCTTCTGTTTATGTTTTCATTAAACTTTATTTTGGGTGTGGATTATTTTCAGCAGGAATTGGCTGTCTTTATTTTATCCCTCCCTCTCTAGTGACTCTTGCGTGGAAAGATCCACATCTTGGGTAGTCATTATCCCATACGTCACTAGCTCATGGACTCTTGCTAATTACATGAAAGAAAACATAATTTATGTAAGAACTTACCTGATAAATTCATTTCTTTCATATTAGCAAGAGTCCATGAGGCCCACCCTTTTTGTGGTGGTTATGATTTTTTTGTATAAAGCACAATTATTCCAATTCCTTCTTGGCTATTCGTTAAACTGATTTGTGGGTGTGGTGAGGGGTGTATTTATAGGCATTTTGAGGTTTGGGAAACTTTGCCCCTCCTGGAAGGAATGTATATCCCATACGTCACTAGCTCATGGACTCTTGCTAATATGAAAGAAATGAATTTATCAGGTAAGTTCTTACATAAATTATGTTTTTTCCTATACCTAAAAGGTTTACAGAAATTATTAATAAGGAGTGGGATAGACCCAGTGTGCCGTTTCCCCCCCCCCCCCCTCCTATTTTTAGAAAAATGTTTCCAATAGACGCCACCACACGGGACTTATGGCAGACGGTCCCTAAGGTGGAGGGAGCAGTTTCTACTTTAGCAAAGCGTACCACTATCCCTGTCAAGGACAGTTGTGCTTTTTCAGATCCAATGGATAAAAAATTAGAAGGTTACCTTAAGAAAATGTTTATTCAACAAGGTTTTATCCTGCAGCCCCTTGCATGCATTGCGCCTGTCACTGCTGCTGCGGCGTTCTGGTTTGAGTCTCTGGAAGAGGCTTTTCAGACAGCTACTCCATTGACAGAAATACTTGACAAGCTTAGAACACTTAAGCTAGCTAATTCTTTTGTTTCTGATGCCATTGTTCATTTGACTAAACTAACGGCTAAGAATTCTGGATTCGCCATCCAGGCGCTTAGGGCGCTATGGCTTAAATCTTGGTCAGCTGACGTGACTTCAAAGTCTAAATTTACTTAACATTCCCTTCAAGGGGCAGACCCTATTCGGGCCTGGTTTGAAGGAAATTATTGCTGACATTACTGGAGGTAAGGGTCATGCCCTTCCTCAGGACAGGGCCAAATCAAAGGCCAAACAGTCTAATTTTCGTGCCTTTCGAAACTTCAAGGCAAGTGCAGCATCAACTTCCTCTGCTACAAGACAAGAGGGAACTTTTGCTCAATCCAAGCCGGGCTGGAAACCTAACCAGTCCTGGAACAAGGGCAAGCAGGCCAGAAAACCTGCTGCTGCCTCTAAGGCAGCATGAAGGAATGGCCCCCTATCCGGTAACGGATCTAGTAGGGGGCAGACTTTCTCTCTTCACCCAGGCGTGGGCAAGCGATGTTCAAGATCCCTGGGCGTTGGAGATCATATCTCAGGGATATCTTCTGGACTTCAAAGCTTCCCCCCCCTCAAGGGAGATTTCACCTTTCGAGATTATCTGTAAACCAGATAAAGAAAGAGGCATTCTTACGCTGTGTGCAAGACCTCCTAATTATGGGAGTGATCTGTCCAGTTCCACAGACGGAACAGGGACAGGGTTTTTATTCAAATCTGTTTGTGGTTCCCAAAAAAGAGGGAACCTTCAAACCCATTTTGGATCTAAAGATCTTAAACAAATTCCTCAGAGTTCCATCGTTCAAAATGGAAACTATTCGGACCATCCTACCTATGATCCAGGAGGGTCAATACATGACCACAGTGGATTTGAAGGATGCTTACCTTCACATACCGATTCACAAAGATCATCATCGGTTCCTAAGGTTTGCCTTTCTGGACAGGCATTACCAATTTGTGGCTCTTCCCTTCGGGTTAGCTACAGCTCCAAGAATCTTTACAAAGGTTCTGGGATCGCTTCTGGTGGTTCTAAGACCGCAAGGTATATCAGTGGCCCCTTATCTGGACGACATCCTGATACAGGCGTCAAGCTTTCAGATTGCCAAGTCACATACGGACATAGTTCTGGCATTTCTCAAGTCACATCGGTGGAAGGTGAACGAGGAAAAGAGTTCTCTATCCCCACTCACAAGAGTCTCCTTCCTAGGGACTCTGATAGATTCTGTAGAAATGAAGATTTACCTGACAGAGTCCAGGTTATCAAAGCTTCTAAAATCTTGCCGTGTTCTTCATTCTATTCCGCGCCCTTCGGTGGCTCAGTGTATGGAAGTAATCGGCTTAATGGTAGCGGCGATGGACATAGTGCCATTTGCGCGCCTACATCTCAGACCGCTGCAACTATGCATGCTCAGTCAGTGGAATGGGGATTACACAGATTTGTCCCCTCTGCTAAATCTGGATCAAGAGACCAGAGATTCTCTTCTCTGGTGGCTATCTCGGGTCCATCTGTCCAAAGGTATGACCTTTCGCAGGCCAGATTGGACAATTGTAACAGATGCCAGCCTTCTAGGTTGGGGTGCAGTCTGGAATTCCCTGAAGGCTCAGGGATCGTGGACTCAGGAGGAGAAACTCCTCCCAATAAATATTCTGGAGTTAAGAGCAATATTCAATGCTCTTCTAGCTTGGCCTCAGTTAGCAACCCTGAGGTTCATCAGATTTCAGTCGGACAACATCACGACTGTGGCTTACATCAACCATCAAGGGGGAACCAGGAGTTCCCTAGCGATGCTGGAAGTCTCCAAGATAATTCGCTAGGCAGAGACTCACTCTTGCCACCTATCAGCAATCCATATCCCAGGTGTAGAGAACTGGGAGGCGGATTTTCTAAGTCGTCAGACTTTTCATCCGGGGGAGTGGGAACTCCATCCGGAGGTGTTTGCTCATTTGGTTCATCGTTGGGGCAAACCAGAAATGGATCTCATGGCGTCTCGCCAGAACGTCAAACTTCCTTGTTACGGATCCAGGTCCAGGGACCCAGAAGCGGCACTGATAGATGCTCTAGCAGCGCCTTGGTTCTTCAACCTGGCTTATGTATTTCCACCGTTTCCTCTGCTCCCTCGACTGATTGCCAAAATCAAACAGGAGAGAGCATCGGTGATCTTGATAGCGCCTGCGTGGCCACGCAGGACCTGGTATGCAGACCTAGTGGACATGTCATCCTTTCCATCATGGACCCTGCCTCTGAGACAAGACCTTCTACTACAAGGTTCTTTCAATTATCCGAATCTAATTTCTCTGAGACTGACTGCATGGAGATTGAACGCTTGATTTTATCAAAGCGTGGCTTCTCCGAGTCAGTCATTGATACCCTAATACAGGCACGAAAGCCTCTCACCAGGAAAATCTACCATAAGATATAGCGTAAATACCTTTATTGGTGTGAATCCAAGAATTACTCATGGAGTAAGGTTAGGATTCCTAGGATATTGTCCTTTCTCCAAGAGGCTTTGGAAAAAGGATTATCAGCTAGTTCTTTAAAGGGGCAGAATTCTGCTCTGTCTATTCTTTTGCACAAGCGTCTGGCTGAAGTTCCAGACGTTCAAGCTTTTTGTCAGGCTTTGGTTAGAATCAAGCCTGTGTTTAAACCTGTTGCTCCCCCATGGAGCTTAAACTTGGTTCTTAAAGTTCTTCAAGGGGTTCCGTTTGAACCCCTTCATTCCATTGATATTAAACTTTTGTCTTGGAAAGTTCTGTTTTTGATGGCTATTTCCTCGGCTTGGAGAGTCTGAGATATCTGCCTTACAATGTGATTCTCCTTATCTGATTTTCCATTCAGATAAAGTAGTTCTGCGTACAAAACCTGGGTTTTTACCTAAGGTAGTTTCTAACAATGTTCCATCATTGTGTCCTAATCCTTCTTCAAAGAAGGAACGTCTTTTACATAATCTGGACGTGGTCCGTGCTTTGAAGTTTTACTTACAAGCTACTAAAGATTTTCGCCAAACATCTACACTGTTTGTTGTTTACTCTGGACAGAGGAGAGGTCAAAAAGCTTCGGCAACCTCTTTCTTTTTGGCTTCGGAGCGTAATACGCTTAGCCTATGAGACTGCTGGACAGCAGCCCCCTGAAAGGATTACAGCTCATTCTACTAGAGCTGTGGCTTCCACCTGGGCCTTTAAAAATGAGGCTTCTGTTGAAGAGATTTGCAAGGCGGCGACTTGGTCTTCGCTTCATACCTTTTCAAAATTTTACAAATTTGATGCTTTTGCTTCTTCAGAGGCTATTTTTGGGAGAAAAGTTTTACAGGCAGTGGTTCCTTCCATTTAAGCCTGCCTTGTCCCTCCCTTCATCCGTGTACTTTAGCTTTGGTATTGGTATCCCACAAGTAATGGATGATCCGTGGACTGGATACACCTTACAAGAGAAAACATAATTTATGCTTACCTGATAAATTTATTTCTCTTGTGGTGTATCCAGTCCACGGCCCGCCCTGTCCTTTTAAGGCAGGTCTAAATTTTAATTTAAACTACAGTCACCACTGCACCCTATGGTTTCTCCTTTCTCGGCTTGTTTCGGTCGAATGACTGGATATGGCAGTTAGGGGAGGAGCTATATAGCAGCTCTGCTGTGGGTGATCCTCTTGCAACTTCCTGTTGGGAAGGAGAATATCCCACAAGTAATGGATGATCCGTGGACTGGATACACCACAAGAGAAATAAATTTATCAGGTAAGCATAAATTATGTTTTCTTTCATAGTGGCAAGAGTCCATGAGACCCACCCTATTTTTTGTGGTTTTGATTTTTTTTGTATAAAGCACATTATTTTTTCCAGTTCCTCTTTTTTTTTGTATGCTTTTTACTTCTTTTTTACACCTCACTTCTTGGCTATATGTTAAACTGAAGTATGAGTGAGGTGGGAGGTGTATTTATAGGTATTTTGAGGTTTGGGAAACTTTGCCCCCTCCAGGTAGGAATGTATATCCCATACGTCACTAGCTCATGGACTCTTGCCACTATAAAAGAAATTAATTTATCAGGTAAGTTCTAACATAAATTATGTGTTTTATTTTTTTATATATTTTTTTTTCCAAAGTAAGATTGTGGCTTAGGTGTTTTGTTTTTGTTTGTGTTTTACTACAAATGTCAATGATCCTTGTCATATGGTCTGTCATAATGTGTTTATTGCTTTAACAAAGAGTTGAGAAAATAACTAGCACATTTTATTTGATCTAAAGTTGGTAATTCATATGCAGCACAGTGTATATTTTTGTCAATTGCACTTAAATGTCTGATGTTTCTTAATTTTCAGGTCTCATTCAGGTACTTCTCCAGACAATACTGCACCTCCACCTCCTCCCCCCAGACCTCATGCCTCACATTCACGTTCCTCATCCTTAGATATGAACAGAACATTTTCAGCCACAACAGGTGAGATTGGATGTAAAGCATATATATTGACCTGTAATAAACTGGCTGTAAAATTAACCATCACTTTCTCTATTCAGCTAAAGGTAACTTTAAAAAAAAAATCTGGATTATTGCAATTTAGTTCCTTTTCATATAAAATGCATTTCATATTACCATTTTAATTTGTTTCAACATTTATTTATTCTTTCATTTTATAGTTTCAAACTCTCTTTTGCTACACCATTTCCAAAATTGTAGTAAAAAATTAACTTTTTTTCAACACTGTATTTTGTTGTCTGAAAATTGACATTTTGACTTTCTTAAACAGGACAGCAACAAGCTGTAGCAGTTGCACATCCTCCAGCTGTTCCACCTAGACCACTTCCCACACAGGTACAGAAACAGTGCGACATTATAAATAGACAATACTATGCATTTTCTTTTTAAGCACATAAGAAATTTAGCTTCAACAGTAAAAAAAAAAAACACAATGTTCATAGACATAAAAAAAGGTAATGCATGGTACTAATACAGGTATGGATGTAATCTGAGAGAACAAATTGCATAAAGGCACTAATTATGAAAACAATTTGTTTTATATGATATCTTGATATTTTTTTCCCACCACATGTTGCTCTTTATACTGCTTTTAATAATTAAAGTATTGCGAAATTACAACCTGGATTTAATTGCAGTTGTTTCTCCCTGTTTAAAGGCTTTGTGTATTTTTTATATATATAAATAACACTTAAATACTGAGTAATGCTCTATTATTTTATAGATGTCTAGAAAAATATTAATTCATGGTAGGCTCAAAGGGAAACTATATTAATGATCTGTGTTATGCAAGGTGAAAATAATTTCTCTCTTGTGCAGTTATGTTCAAGGCTGGTGGCTTATAAAGTCTTGTGACTTCTTGCAGTAGTTGAAATTTCCCAGAACACTTAAGATTTTCCTTCTTTTACTGAATAATACCCTTACTACCTATAATAGCCCAGTGTGCACTCTTGTGCAACACCGCCCCCTGCCCGCGCACAGCCAATCATGCGCGGGCAGGAGCTGTCAATCTCTGCGGTCGGATGAGACTGGGGAAATTTAAATTCTCCACCTAAGAGGTGGAGAAGAGGTTATGACCGTTGCTTGATAAATACTGACTGCAAGTTCTCTTGTGGGAACCTGCAGTCGTATGGAGCGAACGGCTTGATAAATCGAGCCCATTGAGTTAGGGTGGCTGGGGAATAGCTTTGTTCTAGAGTAAAGCTATTTTGTTCAGGTGAAGAAAGATGATAATGGTTGTTCTTGATATACCATGTTCACAATTGAATGGGTAAGGCCAGCCCCTAAACAGATTTTGAAAGTTGTTAATCTTCATGTGTTGAGGCTATTATTTTCCATTTCTTTCATGTAATTGGCAAGAGTCCATGAGTTAGTGACTTATGGGATATACAATCCTACCAGGAGGGGCAAAGTTTCCCAAACCTCAAAATGCCTATAAATTACACCCCTCACCACACCCACAATTCAGTTTTACAAACTTTGCCTCCTATTGAGGTGGTGAAGTAAATTTGTGCTTGATTTTCTTCGCTGATATGCGCCTCTCAGAGCACAGTGTTTGTCAGAGGGATGTGAAGAGAGTATCACCTATTGATTCTATGGTTTTCCTCATGGGAAATCTTTTCAAAGGTTCTCTGTTATCAGTCGTAGAGATTCATCTCCTACCTCCCTTTTCAGATCGACAATATACTCTCATATTCCATTACCTCTACTGATACTGTTTCAGTACTGGTTTGGCTATCTGCTATATGTGGATGGGTGTCTTTCGGTAAGTATGTTTTCATTACTTAAGATACTCTCATGGTTTGGCACTTTATGTATTAATATAAAGTTTTAAATATATGTATTTTACTTATATTTGCCATGGGTCAGGTTTATGTATATTTCCTTTTGCAGACTATCAGTTTCAAAATTGGGAAACATATTTAGGAAGTTAATTTTTCTTACCTGGGGTATAGTCTTTTCTTCAAATTGACTGCTTTTTCATTAATTTTCACGGGCAAAATTAGGCTCGCGAGGTTGCAAAATGTTGATATTTATTGCGTCGGTGACGCAATTCGTAATTTCCGGTGTCTTAGTTGACGCCGGGTTTCCTTGCACAAGGTTGCGTCTGCCATGACGCGAGTTGCGTCATTTCCGGATGTTGTTAGCGCCAAAAAAATTCATTTCTCCAACATAGGTGTGTCCGGTCCACGGTGTCATCCTTACTTGTGGGATATTCTCCTCCCCAACAGGAAATGGCAAAGAACCCAGCAAAGCTGGTCACATGATCCCTCCTAGGCTCCGCCTACCCCAGTCATTCTCTTTGCCGTTGTACAGGCAACATCTCCACGGAGATGGCTTAGAGTTTTTTAGTGTTTAACTGTAGTTTTTATTATTCAATCAAGAGTTTGTTATTTTAAAATAGTGCTGGTATGTACTATTTACTCTGAAACAGAAAAGAGATGAAGATTTCTGTTTGTAAGAGGAAAATGATTTTAGCAACTGTTACTAAAATCGATGGCTGTTTCCACACAGGACTGTTGAGAGGAATTAACTTCAGTTGGGGGAAACAGGGAGCAGACTTTTGCTGCTTGAGGTATGACACATTTCTAACAAGACGATGTAATGCTGGAAGCTGTCATTTTCCCTATGGGATCCGGTAAGCCATTTTTATTACATGAAGAGAAAAAAAAGGGCTTCACAAGGGCTTTTAAGACTGTAGACATTTTCTGGGCTAAAACGATTTATATATAAGCATATTTTATACTCCATAGCCTTGAGGAATTATTTTAATCTTGGGAACTATGTAAAATAACCGGCAGGCACTGTATTGGACACCTTATTCTCTAGGGGCTTTCCCTAATCATAGGCAGAGTCTCATTTTCGCGCCTCTATTGCGCACTTGTTTTTGGGAAGCATGACATGCAGATGCATGTGTGAGGAGCTCTGATACATAGAAAAGACTTTCTGAAGGCGTTATTTGGTATCGTATTCCCCTTTGGGCTTGGTTGGGTCTCAGCAAAGCAGATACCAGGGACTGTAAAGGGGTTAAATATAAAAACGGCTCCGGTTCCGTTATTTTAAGGGTTAAAGCTTCCAAATTTGGTGTGCAATACTTTTAAGGCTTTAAGACACTGTGGTGAAATTTTGGTGAATTTTGAACAATTCCTTCATACTTTTTCGCATATGCAGTAATAAAGTGTGTTCAGTTTAAAATTTAAAGTGACAGTAACGGTTTTATTTTAGAACGTTTTTTGTACTTTGTTATCAAGTTTATGCCTGTTTAACATGTCTGAACTACCAGATAGACTGTGTTCTGTATGTGGGGAAGCCAAGGTTCCTTCTCATTTAAATAGATGTGATTTATGTGACACAAAATTTAGAGAAAATGATGCCCAAGATGATTCCTCAAGTGAGGGGAGTAAGCATGGTACTGCATCATCCCCTCCTTCGTCTACACCAGTCTTGCCCACACAGGAGGCCCCTAGTACATCTAGTGCGCCAATACTCCTTACTATGCAACAATTAACGGCTGTAATGGATAATTCTATCAAAAACATTTTAGCCAAAATGCCCACTTATCAGCGAAAGCGCGACTGCTCTGTTTTAGAAAATACTGAAGAGCATGAGGACGCTGATGATATTGGTTCTGAAGTGCCCCTACACCAGTCTGAGGGGGCCAGGGAGGTTTTGTCTGAGGGAGAAATTTCAGATTCAGGGAAAATTTCTCAACAAGCTGAACCTGATGTGATTACATTTAAATTTAAATTGGAACATCTCCGCGCTCTGCTTAAGGAGGTGTTATCTACTCTGGATGATTGTGAGAATTTGGTCATTCCAGAGAAATTATGTAAAATGGACAAGTTCCTAGAGGTCCCGGGGCCCCCCGAAGCTTTTCCTATACCCAAGCGGGTGGCGGACATTGTAAATAAAGAATGGGATAGGCCCGGTATACCTTTCGTCCCTCCCCCCATATTTAAGAAATTTGTTTCCTATGGTCGACCCCATAAAGGACTTATGGCAGACAGTCCCCAAGGTCGAGGGGGCGGTTTCTACTCTAAACAAACGCACCACTATACCCATAGAAGATAGTTGTGCTTTCAAAGATCCTATGGATAAAAAATTAGAGGGTTTGCTTAAAAAGATGTTTGTTCAGCAAGGTTACCTTCTACAACCAATTTCATGCATTGTTCCTGTCACTACAGCAGCGTGTTTCTGGTTCGATGAACTAGAAAAGGCGCTCAATAATAATTCTTCTTCTTATGAGGAGATTATGGACAGAATTCATGCTCTCAAATTGGCTAATTCTTTCACCCTAGACGCCACTTTGCAATTGGCTAGGTTAGCGGCGAAAAATTCTGGTTTTGCTATTGTGGCGCGCAGAGCGCTTTGGCTAAAATCTTGGTCAGCGGATGCGTCTTCCAAGAACAAATTGCTTAACATTCCTTTCAAGGGGAAAACGCTGTTTGGCCCTGACTTGAAAGAGATTATCTCTGATATCACTGGGGGCAAGGGCCACGCCCTTCCTCAGGATAGGTCTTTCAAAGCCAAAAATAAACCTAATTTTCGTCCCTTTCGCAGAAACGGACCAGCCCCAAGTGCTACGTCCTCTAAGCAAGAGGGTAATACTTCTCAAGCCAAGCCAGCCTGGAGGCCAATGCAAGGCTGGAACAAAGGAAAGCAGGCCAAGAAACCTGCCACTGCTACCAAGACAGCATGAGATGTTGGCCCCCGATCCGGGACCGGATCTGGTGGGGGGCAGACTCTCTCTCTTCGCTCAGGCTTGGGCAAGAGATGTTCTGGATCCTTGGGCACTAGAAATAGTCTCCCAAGGTTATCTTCTGGAATTCAAGGGGCTTCCCCCAAGGGGGAGGTTCCACAGGTCTCAATTGTCTTCAGACCACATAAAAAAAACAGGCATTCTTACATTGTGTAGAAGACCTGTTAAAAATGGGAGTGATTCATCCTGTTCCATTAGGAGAACAAGGGATGGGGTTCTACTCCAATCTGTTCGTAGTTCCCAAAAAAGAGGGAACATTCAGACCAATCTTAGATCTCAAGATCCTAAACAAGTTTCTCAAGGTTCCATCGTTCAAAATGGAAACCATTCGAACAATTCTTCCTTCCATCCAGGAAGGTCAATTCATGACCACGGTGGATTTAAAGGATGCGTATCTACATATTCCTATCCACAAGGAACATCATCGGTTCCTAAGGTTCGCATTCCTGGACAAGCATTACCAGTTTGTGGCACTTCCGTTCGGATTAGCCACTGCTCCAAGAATTTTCACAAAGGTACTAGGGTCCCTTCTAGCGGTGCTAAGACCAAGGGGCATTGCAGTAGTACCTTACTTGGACGACATTCTGATTCAAGCGTCGTCCCTTCCACAAGCAAAGGCTCACACAGACATTGTCCTGGCCTTTCTCAGATCTCACGGGTGGAAAGTGAACGTAGAAAAAAGTTCGCTATCTCCGTCAACAAGGGTTCCCTTCTTGGGAACAATAATAAACTCCTTAGAAATGAGGATTTTTCTGACAGAGGCCAGAAAATCAAAACTTCTAAACTCTTGTCAAATACTTCATTCTGTTCCTCTTCCTTCCATAGCGCAGTGCATGGAAGTAATAGGTTTGATGGTAGCGGCAATGGACATAGTTCCTTTTGCGCGAATTCATCTAAGACCATTACAACTGTGCATGCTCAGTCAGTGGAATGGGGACTATACAGACTTGTCTCCGACGATACAAGTAGATCAGAGGACCAGAGATTCACTCCGTTGGTGGCTGTCCCTGGACAACCTGTCACAGGGGATGAGCTTCCGCAGACCAGAGTGGGTCATTGTCACGACCGCCAGTCTGGTGGGCTGGGGCGCGGTCTGGGGACCCCTGAAAGCTCAGGGTCTTTGGTCTCGGGAAGAATCTCTTCTCCAGATAAATATTCTGGAACTGAGAGCGATATTCAATGCTCTCAAGGCTTGGCCTCAGCTAGCAAAGGCCAAGTTCATACGGTTTCAATCAGACAACATGACGACTGTTGCGTACATCAACCATCAGGGGGGAACAAGGAGTTCCCTGGCGATGGAAGAAGTGACCAAAATCATTCAATGGGCGGAGACTCACTCCTGCCACTTGTCTGCAATCCACATCCCAGGAGTGGAAAATTGGGAAGCGGATTTTCTGAGTCGTCAGACATTTCATCCGGGGGAGTGGGAACTCCATCCGGAGATCTTTGCCCAAATTACTCAATTGTGGGGCATTCCAGACATGGATCTGATGGCCTCTCGTCAGAACTTCAAGGTTCCTTGCTACGGGTCCAGATCCAGGGATCCCAAGGCGACTCTAGTAGATGCACTAGTAGCACCTTGGACCTTCAAACTAGCTTATGTATTCCCGCCGTTTCCCCTCATCCCCAGGCTGGTAGCCAGGATCAATCAGGAGAGGGCATCGGTGATCTTGATAGCTCCTGCGTGGCCACGCAGGACTTGGTATGCAGACCTGGTGAATATGTCATCGGCTCCACCATGGAAGCTACCTTTGAGACGAGACCTTCTTGTTCAAGGTCCGTTCGAACATCCGAATCTGGTCTCACTCCAACTGACTGCTTGGAGATTGAACGCTTGATCTTATCAAAGCGAGGGTTCTCAGATTCTGTCATTGATACTCTTGTTCAGGCCAGAAAGCCTGTAACTAGAAAAATCTACCACAAAATATGGAAAAAATATATCTGTTGGTGTGAATCTAAAGGATTCCCTTGGGACAAGGTAAAAATTCCTAAGATTCTATCCTTTCTTCAAGAAGGTTTGGAGAAAGGATTATCTGCAAGTTCTTTGAAGGGACAGATTTCTGCCTTGTCTGTGTTACTTCACAAAAAGCTGGCAGCTGTGCCAGATGTTCAAGCCTTTGTTCAGGCTCTGGTTAGAATCAAGCCTGTTTACAAACCTTTGACTCCTCCTTGGAGTCTCAATTTAGTTCTTTCAGTTCTTCAGGGGGTTCCGTTTGAACCCTTACATTCCGTTGATATTAAGTTATTATCTTGGAAAGTTTTGTTTTTGGTTGCAATTTCTTCTGCTAGAAGAGTTTCAGAATTATCTGCTCTGCAGTGTTCTCCTCCTTATCTGGTGTTCCATGCAGATAAGGTGGTTTTACGTACTAAACCTGGTTTTCTTCCGAAAGTTGTTTCTAACAAAAACATTAACCAGGAGATAGTCGTGCCTTCTTTGTGTCCGAATCCAGTTTCAAAGAAGGAACGTTTGTTGCACAATTTGGATGTAGTTCGTGCTCTAAAATTCTATTTAGATGCTACAAAGGATTTTAGACAAACATCTTCTTTGTTTGTTGTTTATTCTGGTAAAAGGAGAGGTCAAAAAGCAACTTCTACCTCTCTCTCTTTTTGGATTAAAAGCATCATCAGATTGGCTTACGAGACTGCCGGACGGCAGCCTCCTGAAAGAATCACAGCTCATTCCACTAGGGCTGTGGCTTCCACATGGGCCTTCAAGAACGAGGCTTCTGTTGATCAGATATGTAAAGCAGCGACTTGGTCTTCACTGCACACTTTTACGAAATTTTACAAATTTGATACTTTTGCTTCTTCTGAGGCTATTTTTGGGAGAAAGGTTTTGCAAGCCGTGGTGCCTTCCATTTAGGTGACCTGATTTGCTCCCTCCCTTCATCCGTGTCCTAAAGCTTTGGTATTGGTTCCCACAAGTAAGGATGACACCGTGGACCGGACACACCTATGTTGGAGAAAACAGAATTTATGTTTACCTGATAAATTACTTTCTCCAACGGTGTGTCCGGTCCACGGCCCGCCCTGGTTTTTTAATCAGGTCTGATAATTTATTTTCTTTAACTACAGTCACCACGGTATCATATGATTTCTCCTATGCAAATATTCCTCCTTTACGTCGGTCGAATGACTGGGGTAGGCGGAGCCTAGGAGGGATCATGTGACCAGCTTTGCTGGGCTCTTTGCCATTTCCTGTTGGGGAGGAGAATATCCCACAAGTAAGGATGACACCGTGGACCGGACACACCGTTGGAGAAAGTAATTTATCAGGTAAACATAAATTCTGTTTTTGCGTGGCGCGTCATACTTGGCGCCAAATAATTTAATTATTTTAACCCCACTTCCTATATGCCTCTTGCCTCTTTTTATGCTCAGAGGGTTATGCTGTTTGCATTTTTTTCCCATTCCTGAAACTGCAATATAAGGAAATAGATAATTTTGCTTTATATGTTGTTTTTTTCTCTTACATTTGCAAGATGTCTCAATCTGATCCTGCCTCAGAAACCACTGTTGGAACCCTGCTGCCTGATAACAATTCTACCAAAGCTAAGTGTATCTGTTGTAAGTTAGCGGAGATTATATCTCCAGCTGTAGTATGTAACAGTTGTCATGATCAGCTTTTACATGCAGAGAATGTATTCATCAGTAGTAGTACAATGCCTGTTGTTCCTTCAACATCTAATGTACATGATATCCTTGTGAATATAAAAGATTTTATTGCTGATGCGATTCAGAAGGCTTTGTCTGCTATTCCGCCTTCTAATGTTAAAGGTCTTTTAAAACCCTCATAAAGTTGATGAAATTTCAAATGACCAACAACATACTGAATTATCCTCCTCTGATGAGGTTCTTTCTGGTTCAGAAGATCCTACCTCAGATATTGACACTGATAAATCTACTTATTTATTTAAAATAGAGTATATTTGTTCCTTGTTAAAAGAGGTGTTGATTACTTTGGATATTGAGGAAAACTAGTGCTCTTAATACTAAAACTAGTAAATGTTTAAATTCTGTTTATAAACCTCCGGTGGTTACTCCAGAGGTTTTTCCAGTTCCTGATGCTATTTCTGATATGATTTCAAAGGAATGGAATAGGCATGGTACTTCTTTTATTCCTCCTCCTAGGTTTAAAAAGTTGCATCCTTTGCCAGCAGTTAGGTTGGAGTTTTGGGAAAATATCCGAAGGTTGATGGGGCTATTTCTACTCTTGCCAAACGTACTACTATTCCTATGGAAGATAGTACTTCTTTTAAGGACCCTTTAGATAGGAAACTTGAATCTTATCTAAGGAAAGCTTATTTATTTTCTGGCTACATTCTTAGACCTGCTATATCCATGGCTGATGTTACTGCTGCATCAACCTTTTGGTTGCAAAGCTTAGTGCAACAGGATACAGATCCTGATTTGTCTAGCATTGTTCGCTTGCTTCAACATGCTAATCATTTTATCTGTGATGCTATTTTTTATATCATCAATATTGATGTTAAATCTATGTCTTTAGCTATTTTAGCTAGAAGAGCTTTGTGGCTCAAATCTTGGAATGCTGACATGGTATCTAAGTCTAGATTACTATCTCTTTCCAAGGTAACAATTTATTTGGTTCTCAGTTGGATTCAATTATTTCAACTGTCACTGGGGGGGGGGGGAGGGAGTTTTTTTTATCTTGGGATAAAAGATCTAAGGGTAAATCTAAAGCTTAAAAGTTCTTATCTTAGGTGCAGTGACTGATAGGGTGGCATTATTAATATATTTTAATATATTTTCTATTCAGTAGCTAAATATATTTTGGTACGGTACTAATATGAGTATATCTAGTAACTCTAATCTGCAGCATGGTTTAAAATGTTAATTAATACAGCCCAGCAGTTATTGAGTTGTTTCTTTTTAAATGATCTCATAGTATCTAAATATTACCAGTTGCCCTGTTGTTAATATGTTATGTTAATCTGTCTTCCACATTCACAGACCCACTTTAATGTATATATTTATTTATTCTATGTTAATACATTTTTGTATTCTCTTTTGTGTCATTTATGTCTGTTTAATTCCTATGCAGTGTTAAGGGTTAAAAACTTTTGTTCTCTTGCAAGGGAGGGAAGGGGAAGGGTGTGTTTTATTTTAACCAATGGGGAACATTTTACCTTTGTAAATAAGGGTGACACCTGTATGAATCTATGTCTATGATTACGGCTATACCTTGCCGAAACATGTAAGACTGATTTTGTCTCTCCCCCTACCCTGATGTACCTCCATATGTTTTTAACTATACTGGATTTGGATCCTGAATAAAGTTTGGACTTTATTTATACAGAGTGGCATTTTTCTGGACTTATTTTTTTTTTAAATATAAAGCTTCTAATTGTTTTCGTTCTTTTCGACAGAATAAGGAACAGAAAGCCAATCCTTCCCCCAAAGAATCTGGTTCCAATTGGAAACCTTCAAGTTGGAATAAATCCAAGCATTTAAAGAAACCAAAGCCAGCACTCAAGTCCACATGAAGGTGCGGCCCTCATTCCAGCTCAGCTGGTGCGGGGCAGATTAAAATTTTTCCAAAACATTTGGGCAGATTCTGTCCAAAATCAATGGATTCAGAGTATTGTCTCTCAAGGGTACCGAATAGGTTTCAGAGTAAAACCACCTGTGAGAAGATTTTTTCTTTAACACGTTCCTGCAAATCCACTGAAGGCTCAGGCTTTTCTGAAGTGTGTTTCATACCAGTTCCGTTTCAGGAACAGGGTCTGGGGTTTTATTCAAATCTATTCATTGTCCCAAAGAAAGAAAATTTATTCAGGCCAGTTCTGGATCTGAAAATGTTGAATTGTTATGTAAGAGTGCCAACTTTCAAAATGCTGACTATAAGGACTATTCTGCCTTTTGTTCAGCAAGGTCATTATATGTCCACGATAGACTTGCAGGATGCATATAGTCATATTCCGATTCATCCAGACCACTATCGGTTTCTGAGATTCTCATTTCTAGACAAGCATTACCAATTTGTTGCTCTTCCATTTGGCCTAGCGACAGCTCCAAGAATTTTTTTAAAGGTTCTCGGTGCCCTACTCTCTGTAATCAGAACAGGTGTTTCCTTATTTGGACGATATCTTGGTATTAGCTTAGTCTTTACATTTTGCTGAATCTCACACGAATCAACTAGTGTTGTTTCTTCAAGGACATGGTTTGTGGATCAACCTTTTTTACCAAAAAGTTCCTTTATTCCTCAGACAAGGCTTTACCTTTTTACGTTTCCAGATAGATTCAGTATCCATGACTCTGTCTCTAACAGACAAGAGACGAATAAAATTGGTTTCAGCTTGTCGAAACCTTCAGTCTCTATCATTCCCTTCAGTAGCTATGTGCATGCAAGTTTTAGGTCTCATGACTGCAGCCTCGGTCACGATCCCCTTTGCTCGTTTTCATATGAGACCTCTTCAACTTTGTATGCTGAATCAATGGTACAGGGATTATACAAGGATATCACAATTAATATCCTTAAATCCCAATATTCGACTCTCTCTGACTTTTTTGGTTAGATCACCATCATATAGTTCAAGGGGCTTCTTTTGTTCGTCCAATCTGGACTGTAATCTCAACAGATGCAAGTCTTTAAGGTTCGGGAGCGGTCTGGGGTTCTCTGACAGCACAAGGGGTTTGGAAATCTCAAGAGGTGATTGGCCACTTCCTTTAAGATCAGACCTTCTGTCTCAAGGGCCGTTTTTCCATCAGGATCTCAAATTGTTAAATTTGAAGGTATGGAAATTGAACGCTTAGTGCCTAGTCATAGAGGTTTCTCTGACTCAGTGATTGATACTATGTTACAGGCTCGTAAATCTGTTTCTAGGAAGATTTATTATTGAGTTTGGAAGACTTATATTTCATGGTGTTCTTCTAATAAATTCTCCTGGCATTCTTTTAGAATTCCTAGAATTTTACAGTTTCTTCAGGATGGTTTGGTTAAAGGTTTGTCTGCAAGTTCCTTGAAGGGACAAATCTCTGCTCTTTCTGTTTTATTTCACAGAAAGATTGCTAAGCTTCCTGATATTCACTGTTTTGTGCAGGCTTTGGTCCGTATCAAGCCTGTTATTACATCAATCTCTCCTCCTTGGAGTCTTAATTTGGTTTTGTAGGCTTTACAGGCTCCTCCTTTTGAGCCTATGCATTCTTTGGATATTAAACTACTTTCTTGCAAAGTGTTGTTCCTTTTGGCTATCTCTTCTGCTAGAAGAGTTTCCGAATGATCTGCTCTTTCTTGCGAGTCTCCTTTTCTGATTTTCCATCAGGATAAGGCAGTTTTGCAGACTTCATTTAAATTTGTACCTACAGTTGTGAATTCTAACAACATTAATAGGGAAATTGTTGTTCCCTCTTTGTGTCCTAATTCTAAGAATTCTTTGGAGAGATCCTTACATTCTCTAGATGTTGTAAGAGCTTTGAAATATTATGTTGAAGCTACTAAAGATTTCAGGAAGACTTCTAGTCTATTTGTTGTCTTTTCTGGTCCTAGGAAAGGTCAGAAAACTTCTGCCATTTCCTTGACATCCTGGTTAAAGCTTTTGATTCATCAGGCTTATTTGGTGTCGGGTCAGGCCCCGCCTCAGAGAATCACAGCTCATTCTACTAGATCAGTTTCCACTTTGTGGGCTTTAAAGAATGAAGCTTCAGTTGATCAGATTTGCAAAGCAGCAACTTGGTCTTCTTTGCATACATTTACTAAATTCTGCCGTTTTTATGTATTTGCCTCTTCGGAAGCAGTTTTTGGTAGAAAAGTTCTTCATGCAGCTGTTTCAGTTTGATTATGTTTTAAGTTTTTTCTTTAAACTTATTTTTTTGGATGTGGATTTATTTTCAGCAGAAAATGGCTGTTTTTATTTTTATCCCGCTCTCTCTAGTGACTCTTCTGTGGAGTACCACATCTTGGGTATTACTATCCCATACATCACTAGCTCATGGACTCTTGCCAATTCCATGAAAGAAAACATAATTTATGTAAGCATTTACCTGATAAATTAATTTCTTTCATATTGGCAAGAGTCCATGAGACCCACCCTTTTTATGGTGGTTATGTTTTATTGTATAAAGCACAATTATATTTCCAGTTCCTTTTGTTGATGCATTTTACTCCTTTTTCTATCACCCCACTACTTGGCTATTCATTATAAATACACCCCTCACCACACCCACAATTCAGTTTAGACATTTTGAGGTTTCGGAAACTTTGCCCCTCCTGGTAGGATTATATATCCCATACGTCACTAGCTCATAGACTCTATTTATCAGGTAAGTTCTTACATAAATGATGTTTTTAAAGTCAATGAATAGATTGTGAGTCTGAGTCCTGTTCATTGTTTAATGCCAGATAAAAGGGAGAAATTTTATATTGCATTTCTTCAGATGTTTTTAATCTAATTTCTGAGGGGTGACCAAGCCTACCCCAACATACTAGAGCTTTAAATCCCTCCCACTTTCCATGATACTTAGTAATTTCTTTTACATAGGTGGCGAGAGTCCACGACCTGTTACGTATGGGATATACATTCCTACCATGTTTTCCCAAACTTCAAAAGCCAATAAAATCCATCCCACCTTATTCATACCTTAGTTTTTACTTTGCCTCCATTGGAGGTAGTCGAAGCATGTTGATGTGCTTGATTTCTTCAGTGAAAGGCATTTCAAAGCATATTGAAGCCCGGTTCCCCTCAGAGTACAGTGCTTGTCAAAGGGATGTAAATGTAGTACTGCCTCATGTTACAATGTTTTTGCCTCATGGGAAATCCTTCATAAGCTCTCTGTCAATTCGATCGCAGGGACTTGTCTTCTGCCTCTCTTTACAGATTGACATTTATACTCCTATACCTTTACCTCTGCTGATATGTTTCAGTACTGGTTTAGCCTGTCTGCTACTACATGAATGAGTGCCTATGGGTAAGCATGTTTTGCATTTTTTATGTGTAGACACTTACAGCTAAGTTTATGGGCAGTTTTTAGGAAATTGTCAAAAGTTTAACTATATATGTGTGTGTGTATATGGCCCTTGTAGAGGTTCTTACTACAAGTCCTCTTGCTTTGTTTGTGCACCATATTATTCTTGCATTCCAGTTTTCACGCTTCACATTTGTTGCTTTATTTGCTTGTTGTGTTTGCACTTTGCATTACGCATATTGGTTACTGTCGTTAGCTCATTTTTGTAGTATTTGAGTTCGCAGTTTTTTTCATACTGAGCCTTAAATATTGGTAATTTACTTCTTAATATAAGGAGAGTCTACGGCATCATTCCTTAGTGTTGGGAAATACTGAACCTGGCCGCCAGGAGGAGACAGACACCCACGCCAAAGGCTTAAATACCTCTCCCACTTCCCCCCCAACTCCCAGCCATTCATTGCCTTTCGTCACAGGAGGATGGCAGAGAAGTGTCAGAAGATTTCCTTAGGAGGGGTATCTGTCCTTCGATATGGGACTGGAGTTTTAAGTAGTCTTGTCAGCCTCTCAGTGAGAGCATTGACAAAAGTTAGAGTCTGGAGATGCAGGGAGAGTGTTTCTGCGAACCAATCCAGACTGCCTGCTAACAGCTCCTAAGCAATCAGTGTTGACGAGTTTCACTGCCTGCTTGTCTTTCTCACTCAAGTCCATTTCAGGAGCGATGCTACAAGACTGTCAAACTTGAGAGGCTGTTTTTCTGTTCCACAGCATGGATTCTGGTAAGATCGTTTCAATTTTTACATATGTTCAAAACGTTAGAAGACAGGGTCACAGTGTGACTCCTTTTATCTTAATGGAATCATGGGTTAATATCTCCTGAGCAGTGTTCCCTCTAAGACCACATTGTGTGAGCAGCCCAGCAGTGAAACAGTTAATAAGGGAACCATACCTTGCGGTTCTCATTGTGTAGTGTTTGCTAATTGCAGGGTGTGGTTCACTAATTAACTGTTTTAATGCTGAGCTGTTCAAGAAATGTGGCCTTAGAGGGAACACTGCTCCTGAGGGAGATTATTGAACAGTGGGGTTTAATCAAATGTGATGCTTTGATTTTATGCTGCTTTATGTATGATTTTATTGGGCTCATAGGCTGTTTGTTATAGGGCTGGAACGCACAGGTTTTTACTTTCCTTTGAGTGCTGAGCAGCTTGTAGCTTGGCGTGCTTTTTCTCATAGCAGGGGCGGTCCTGCCTTGCGCACCATGTTACCGGGAGTGGTCTCACTTTCATTTCCTCTTTCCTGACCGAGCTGGCTGTCGTAGAAGACACTATTCCTCTGTATTGTCTGGGTCTAGGAGGTGGTGAGTGCCCCAACCATTGGGAGTATAAAGGTGCCGTTTTTGAGAAATAAAGATCATTTAATTTCTGTGTCCTACTGTCATTAGCTTAAGCTATGGAGGATTATGAGATACTAGAGGGTACTCCCTCTATTCCAAATAGCAATACCTGTTTATATTGTGAGGAGGCCTTGGTATGGCCGCCCCCTTAACTACGTTCCACATGCTTTGACAATGTTATTAGGTCAAAGAAGGTTAACCCCTTTAGTACCACTGAGCCATCCACCCCTGAGGACTTGCCGTCCCGTGAGGGGCATACCCAACAGTCATCTCCTTCTACACACGCAGCTTCCCATAGCATGCTTGATACTCCATCTGGAGTGGGCCTTTTACAATCTGATTTTACAGTGTAGTTAAAAATGGCGGTGTCTGAGGCCCTCATTGCTTTACCTCACCCTGCTAAGCGCAAGCAGAAGGTTAAGCATAGCTCTCCTGCCCAGGGGTCATCATGTAATTTATTGGATTTCTCTGCTTTGATGCAGTTATCCGAGGATGAGGCGCACTCTGAGGCTTCAGAGGGTGAACTTTCTGGGACGGAGTCTGCTGCCTCTAAGCCTCCTGCTGTGGAGGAACCAGCCTTTAGATTTAAGATTGAAATCTTAAGTTTTCTTCTAAAGGAAGTCCTGTCTACATTAGAGGTTCCAGAGGCCAAGCTGCCTGATGAACCTTTGATTCCTAAATTAGACAGAGTTTACTAGGACAGGGTAGTGCCGTTAACTTTTCCTGTGCCTGTAAAGATGACGAATATTATTAAGAACGAATGGGACAGAATTGGATCTTCCTTTTCCCCTTTGTCTTTTTTTAAAAAATGATTCCAGGTCCTGGACTCTCAATTGGAGCTGTGGGGTTCTGTCCCTAAGGTGGATGGCACTATCTCAATGCTTGCCAAACATACTACTTTTCCGCTTGATGATAGCTTGATGGATAAGAAGATGGAAACTCTTCTAAGAAAGATGTTTCAACATACGGGATACTTGTTTCAACTGACAGCGGCCGTTGCCACGGTTGCTGGAGCAGCTACCTACTAGTACAACTCATCGGAATTGATTGAGGTGGAGGGTCCCCTGGACGTTATCCAGGAAAGAATTAAAGCATTGAGAATTGCTTATTCTTTTATCTGTGATGCAAACATGCACATGCCTTCCTACTGCAAGATAAAAAGAACAAGTCTAAGGGACAAAGGTCTAATTTTAGTTCCTTTTGTTCTGATAAATCTCAACAACAGCAGCCCTCCGCTAAGCCTGAGCAAACCAAGCGTACTTGGAAGCCGGCTCAGTCCTGGAATAAATCCAAGCAGAGCAAGAAGCCTGCCGAGACTAAATCGGCATGAAGGTGCGGCTCCCAATCCGGTGCTGGATCGTGAAGGGGGCAGACTGTCGCTCTTTTCAGAAGCTTGGTTCAGGAACGTGCAGGGTCCGTAGGTCCTGGAGGTCATTGCTTAGGGATACAAGATAGGTTTCAAGTCTCATCCACCCAAGGGCAGATTTCTTCTCTCAAGCCTGTCTTCCAGACCAGAAACGAGGAACGCCTTTCTGGGGTGCGTGGATCTGTCCTCCTTAGGGGTCATTGTCCCGGTACCTATCACAGAAAGAGGTTTGGAATGCTATTCAAACCTTTTCATGGTCCCAAAGAAGGAGGGGACTTTTCGCCCGTTTCTGGTCCTAAAATGCTTAAACAAATTTCTAAACGTCCCACCGTTCAAGATGGAGAAGATAAGGTCCATCCTTCCCTTAGTTCAGGAAGGACAGTTCATGACCACTATAGATCTGAAGTATGCTTACTTTCACGTTCCAGTCCACAAGGATCACTTCCAGTTTCTAAGGTTTGCGTTCCTGGACCAGCACTTCCAGTTCATTGCTCTTCCGTTTGGTCTAGCTACTGCTCCAAGAATTTTTACAAAGGTTCTAGGGGCTCCTCTAGCCATTGCCAGAACCCGGGGTATAGCAGTAGCTCCCTATATGGACAATATTCTGGTACAAGCACCATCTTTTCGTCTGGCGGAGGACCATTCGGTATTTCTTCTCTCTTTTCTTCGATCTCATGGATGGAAGATAAATCTAGAAAAGAGTTCTCTTATTCCAAGCACCATGGTAGAATTCCTGAGTACTATAATAGACTCCATATCCATGAGGATATTTCTAACAGACCAGAGACATTGCAAGCTTGCTTCTGCATGTCTTGCCCTCCTGACCTCCTTAAGGCCCTCTGTGGCTCAGTGTATGGAGGTAATTGGTCTTAAGGTGTCCAGCATGGACATCATTCCCTTTGCCAGGTTCCTTCTCAGACCGCTGCAACTGTTCATGCTGAGGCAGTGAAACGGCGATCATTCGGATCTGTCTTAACAGATCTCTGTAGACAACCGGTCGAGAAAATTGCTTTCTTGGTGGCTCTGTCCAGATCATCTGTCCCGAGGGACATCCTTCTTAAGACCATCCAGGGAGATTGTGACTACGGACTCAAGTCTATCAGGATGGGGAGCTGTTTGGGGTGCCAAGAGGGCACAGGGCTTGTGGTCTTAGGAGGAAAGCTCCCTCCTGATCAACATTCTGGAACTTCGAGCAATCTTCATTGCTCTGAAGGCTTAGCCTCTTCGGTGTTTGTCCTGGTTTATCAGATTCCAATCAGACAATATAACCTTGGTGGCTTACATTAACCATCGGGGGGGAATGACAAGCTCCCTAGCAATGAGGGAGGTATCTCAAATTCTAGAGTGGGCGGAGGCCCACAGCTGTTCGCCTTCAGCGATCCACATTCCGGGTGTGGACTTCTGGGAAGTGGATTTTCTCAGAAGACAATCCTTTCATCCAGGGGAATGGTCTCTCCATCTCAAAGTGTTTGTGGAGATATGCAACAAGTGGGGGACGCCAGAGCTAGATCTCATGGCGTCTCATCTCAATACCAAGCTACCCAGATATGGGTCGAGGTCCAGGGACCTCAGGCGGATCTTATAGATGCATTAGCAGTGCCTTGGAGGTTGTCTAATTTCCCTTTTCCCACCGTTGCCACTTCTTCCTTCCTCGTGTAGTGGCCCGCATCAAGCAGGAGCAGGCATCAGTGATCTGGATCTGGTGAGGATGTCATCTCCTCCGTAGAAGTTACCTTGTTGCAGAGATCTGCTGGAACAAGGTCCCTTTGTTCATCAAAATCTAGATTCTCTGTGGCTGACTGCGTGGAGATTGAACGCTTAGTCCTAGCCAAGAGAGGTTTTTCTGAGAGAGTGATTGATACTCTCATTCAAGCTCGTAAGCCGGTTACTTGTCGCATCTAAACAGACCTGTGTTTAGCTATAAGGCTCCTCCTTGGAGTCTAAATCTTGTTCTTAAGGTTTTGCAAAGGGCTCAGTTTGAGCCTATGCATGAAGTTAACATTAAATTGTTGTCCTGGAAGGGTTTTTTCTACTGGCTATTACTGATGCGCGCAGAGTATCTGAGATTGCCGCCTTGCAATGTGAGCCTCCTTATCTGGTGTTTCTTTTTGGATAAGACTGTCCTACGTACTAAGTTAGGTTTTCTTCCTAAGATCGTGTCTGACCGCTACATCAATCAAGAGATTGTGGTACCTTCCTTGTGTCCAAATCCTTCTTCTGCAAAGGAACGTTTGCTTCATAATCTGGACGTGGTTCGCACCTTGAAGTTCTACCTTCAGGCTACTAAGGATTTTAGACATAATTTGTTTTTGTTTGTTGTCTATTCCGCGAAGCGTAAGGGACAGAACGTCTCTTCGACTTCCTTATCTTTTTGGTTAAGGAGTGTTATCCGCTTTGCTTATGAGACAGCGAGACATAAACCTCCTCGGAGGATTACGGCTCATTCTACTAGAGCATTGGCTTCCTCTTGGGCCTTTAAGAACGAGGCCTCTATGGATCAGATTTGTAAGGCGGCTACCTGGTCCTCCTTACAGACATACTTTTTCTAAATTTTACAAGTTTGATGTTTTTGCTTCGGCTGATGCAGCTTTAGGTAGAGGTTTTGCAGGCTGTGGTGCCCTCAGATTAGGGTCCGCCTCTCTTTTTGTCCCTCCTGTTATCATTCAGTGTCTTCTAGAGCTTGGGTATAAGTTTTCTAACAGTAAGGAATGATGCCGTGGACTCTCCTTATATTAAGAAGGAAAACATACATTATTCTTACCAGATAATTTAATTTCCTTCTGTATATGGAGAGTCCATGGCCCCCACCCGTGTTCTCCGATGGGCGGCCCTCTAAATTTTGTTTTTATTCTGTCACCATTTATATCCTGATTTTTCTCCTACTGTTCCTTCGGCAGAATGACTGGGGGATGGGGGAAGTGGGAAAGGTATTTAAGCCTTTGGCTGGGGTGTCTTTGCCTCCTTCTGGTGGCCAGGTTCAGTATTTCCCAACAGTAAAGAATGATGCCGTGGACTCTCCTTATACAGAAGGAAATTAAATTATCTGGTAAGCATAATTTGTTTTTTTTTCACTGAAACACGCGTTCAGGTTTGTTTGAGATAGTGCTAAAGTGCATTTGCGTTTTTGCTGTTATCAGATTACTTTGTCCACATTTATTATTTGTTACCTCACCGTAGAATTCGCACATGGCATTTTCCGCAGAACCACATTTTCGCATTCGGGGTTTTAGGATTGCGCGTGTTCACGTTTTTTCAGAAATGCTCCTGTAAAGTCCCTTTTTTTTTCTTGGATTTGCGGACGTAATTTTTCTGGTAAGAAGGTAACTGATGATCGCGCACACTTGACTAGTAGTGCTATCCTAGGCTGTATTGCTTAGCACTTAAACATCCTTCCAACGCTATATATAGAGGGAATTTGTTGCTTTCCTCAAACAGCTTGTGTTAAAGGGGGTGATAATAGTGATTATTGCATTTAATGATTTTTCTCTTTTTGCCATGATAGAGCTGCACCGACCTGTCCCTAAATGTGCCATAGGAACGGAATCTCCTGAACAACTTTCTACCAAAGCTACGTATCCTTATTGTAAAACAACAAGTAGCTTCTTCAGCTCATTTTTGTGATCAATCTTATTAGGTTTCTATGTGTACTAACACACCTACTGTCTCCTCTTAACACATAGATGCAGATGGTGTACCCCCCAGCAATGAAACAGTTTATTGCTGCTACCATTTCGGAGGCCTTGGCTGTGCTACCACATTCGAATAAATGAAAAATGTCAGTTCACACATTACCTTAAACTATTAAAAAGTGTTGACCTATAAAATACTGACGTAGCTTCGAATGATGAGATTTCCTCTAACAGTGAGGCTCAATCATTGGACGAAGAACCTGATAATTCCTCCTTTTAATTTAAAATAGAGCATATTCTTTCTCTTTTAAAGAAAGTCTTTGTCACTTTTGGGATTGATGAATCTAAAGCTTCTGATGATAAAACCTGTAATCGTTTACATTCAGTATATAAAACTGTTGTCAATCTCTGTGAGAGAATCGTCTAAACCAGGTGTCTCTTTTAACCTTTCTACAAGGTTTAAAAAACAAAATCCTTTACCTGCTAACTTGGCGTTATGGGAAACAGTTCCCAGAGTTGATGGGCCATTTCCACTCTTGCTAAACGCACTAATATTCCTCTAGAAGATAGTACTACTTTAACAGACCCTTTAGATCCTGGTTTTTCAACAGCCGGGCCATGACTCAACATGCCCCCACTGCATACTCTTGACAGGCCCACCACTCCACACATCTGGAATACCAGGCAACCATTTAGAGGGCTATTACACACATGCATGTGCCCTGGGCATGTAGCGGCAGAGCAATGGGAGGACAGCACTGGACAACAATGTATTGATGTGTGTATATATATGTATGTATGTATATATAATATATATATATATATATATATTGACGGTCTCAGAGAAACCCTAGGGGGAGTTGAACAGGTAGGAAATCAGGAGCACCAGGTTTAACCAATTAAACAATAAGGAAATACACCCTCAAAGTATCCCTTAGTAAAAATTAGAAATGCAAGAAAATAAGTATATACCTGCGCCAACTGTCAATGCATACAAAGGAGCTTTCAGAAAGCGCATTGATCGCTGTACATCAAACCCAACTCCACACACAAAATTAAACTCAAAGCAACAATAAGGAATTTGAAACACTGTAGCAATCTGTTTGTGTGTTGCTTGTAGATGTCAGAATAAAGACAAAAAGTTCAATAATATACTCACGTGCAATAACTCTAACTTCTGTTCAAAAGTAAGTTGTATAGAATATACTTAATGATTACGTGTATATAATATTAAGCTTCTGTAGCTGGATCTTTATTCAGCAATTTATATGTAAAAAGGCTGTAGAAATAAATAGCCAGCAAGTAGTTTAGCTTAATAGTTACAAAAGGATACATGCAACTATTAAGCAATAGGATAGCCTTAGCAAAGAGACTCAGAGATATAATATAATTAAGTTCAGATAATAATGAGAATGTCTGCTGAATAATGAGCGAACAAAATAACTTAAGGCTTAATTGGTATAAGCACTAAAAATGTAGGTAATATCAAAAAACATATGAGAAAAGACTCCAAGGTTATTGCTGAATAAGTAAACTGGATACTAAATATACAAGGTAAGGTATGTGGCAAAAATGGTAGCTCACAACCAGCAACAACGGAATAAAGGCACAAAGGTAAGTTCAGTATCTGCATATGTCTTACCGCTTCCGCAAAAATGACATGTCATGGAAAATGAATGCTAAATTCTAAGACAAAGGTTTTTTTCTTTCCATAAGGCAGGGAGAGTCCACAACTTAATTCCTTACTTTTGGCAAATACAACACCTGGCCACCAGGAGGAGGCAGACACCCCAGCCAAAGGCTTAAATAGAGATTACTACCCTTTCTACGCTACCCGCTCCACATGAAGTTTCCCGGGGCTCAACTAATCCTCCATCTAGAGGGGGCTTTTTTCCTGCAGACTTTACTGCACAGTTACCATCGGCTGTGTCTGCGGCCCTGAGTGCCTTACCTCCCTCTAGCAAATGTAAGAGATAGTTAAACATAGTTATCCTGACCTAGAGTCATCTAAATATTTGTCGGGTTTAGCTACTATGTCCCAGCTATCCGAGGATGAGTTAACCCTCTGTAGCTTCAGAGGGTGAACTTTCTGAGTCGGTGTCAGAGTTTCACCCTGCTTTGTTTGCTATTTGCTGCTGGCTGCCATTTTACTTACCTCTTTCACTGAATCTGAGGCAGAGTGTGGAACGCTGCTCTCTCATCTGGGCGCCCTCCTATGCTCAAACTGGTGAACATCATCAGTGTGAGACAGATTGCAGTCCCAGGATTATGATGTCACACTTATTATTTAAAGGGCCTTTGTTCAGTATGCTTTTGCCCTTGCATTTTCTCAGACTTGTTTGCTAGTTCCTGTATTCCAGTTCCTGTGTATTACCTGGCTTGTCTGACGTCCCTTCTGGTTCCTGATCCCTGGCTTGTTCCTGATCCCGGCTCGTCCGACTACTCGCTTTGGCTCCTGACTCGGCTCGTTTGACTCCTGGCTTGTCATTTGGCTTGTGGAGTTTTTAATATTTTTTGTTATTAATAAAGGTGTGATTATTTTTGCACTGCTCGTCTGTTTGATGCCTGGTACCCTGACTAAGGCCATGAATCCTGACGGTGCTAATAATCCACGTTTACCAACCATCATTTCCAGGATGGATGAACAGGATCACCGCTTGGATTAATTTGCACTAGCCCTGCAAACGCTTCTGACTCGCACTGCACATTTGGATCAGAGTATCCCACAAGTTATGGCTGCTCCTGTTTCCGCTGCTGCACCTAGTCCTACCAGAAGCATGTCTGGTTCTGCACCTCTACATCAGTGATATGGAGGCAATCCTAATCAGTGCAGAGGGTTTTTGAACCAGATGGGCATTTATTTTGAAATGTTGCCTCAGGCGTTTCCCTTTGACAGAGCTAAGGTGGGATTTCTCTTCTCTGACACAGCTCTTGCTTGGGCTAATCCCTTGTGAGAGACTAATAAACCTGTGGTTTCAAATTACCCTGAATTTGTGGCCTCCTTTCGAAGGGTATTTGATGTTCCGGGTCGCTCCTCCTCTGCTGCTAAACGACTCATGTCTATAAAGCAAGGTACAAGATCTGTTGCTCAGTATGCAATTGAGTTCTGTACGCTTGCCGCAGAGGTAGGTTGGAACAATAAAGCACTTGTTGCCGCCTTCTTTCATGGGCTCTCTGATGCGATTAAAGACGAAATTGCTGCCAGAGATTTACCAGAGGATCTCGAGGTATTGGTGTCTTTTTTGGTCCTAATTGACATCAAACTCAGAGAGAGGCCCTCTTTCAAGGAGCGTTTGCTTGAAGCTTCCTGTTCCCACCCATGCCACCCACTCCTATTATGCCTCCTGGTCCCGAGTCACCAGGTTACTGCTGAGCCAATGTAGTTGGAATTCACGCGTCTCTCCGCGGCGGAGAGGACCTTTTAGGAGGAGGGAGGGGCTCTGCCTCTACTGTGGGTTACAGGGTCACCTTTTAAAGTCTTGTCCTACACGGCCAGGAGATGGAGACAGACCTTGGGTGGTTTATCCTTGTCCCCGGAAAGGAGAAACCTTTCGTCACGATTGTCCTTTCCTGGGTGGACAACTTCATAGTCACCTTGGTTCTTGTTGACCTGCAACCCGGAGCCATTCCTCCTCGGGCCGGTTTTACCTTCTGTCTGTTGCGGAGAATTGTGCTATAAAGGAGTGTGTTGCCGATGCTCTGTCGCAGGGGAACATCCGCAAATCCTGCTCTCCTGCAGGGGCTGGCTTCTTCTTTGTGAAGAAAAAGGGTGGCGAGTTAAGACCATGCATCGATTATAAGGGTCTTAATCGTCTTACCATTAAGAATGCTTACCCTATTCCGCTCATTACGGAACTCTTTGACCGCCTCAAGGGAGCTACGATCTTTTCTAAACTTGATTTGAGAGGAGCGTACAATCTTGTTAGAATCAAGGAGGGCCATGAATGGAAAACAACATTTAACACCAGGAGCGCATTATAAATATCTTGTAATACCCTTTGGCCTATGTAATCCTCCCGCTGTTTTCCAGAAATGTATTAATGATGTCCTATGAGATATATTGCAACAGTGTGTTGTGGTGCATTTAGATGACATCCTCATACACTCACCTACACTTGAGGCTCATCGTTCTGATGTCACATGGCTACTTCAGAGACGGCTTGTTTTGTAAACTCGAGAAATGTGAGTTCTATCAGACTCAAGTAACCTTCCTAACTTATGTAATCTCCATTGCAGGGTTCTCCATGGATCCTGACAAGTTTTCTGCAGTGGCCTCGCCCAGTTGGTCTTCGGTCTATTCAACATTTTTTGGGCTTTGCCAATTACTATAGAAAGTTTATCAAAACCTTTTCTTCCTTGGTCAAACCTATCAATGACATCACCCGTAAAGAGAATTATTCACTCCTTTGGTCACCTACTTCCATTAAGGCCTTTGAGAGTCTTTTGCTGCCGCTCCAGTTCTGGCTCATCCTAACCCTGTCCTGCCTTTTCGTTCTTGAGGTTCATGCATCTGAGACTGGAGTGGGTGCCCTCTTGTCTCAACGTCCCACGCCTGACGGTCCCTTGCATCCATGCGGTTTCTTCTCTAAGAAATTATCTCCAGCAGAGTGCAATTATGAAATTGGCAACAGGGAATTACTGGCTATAATTTTTGGCACTCAAGGAATTGAGGCATCTTCTCGAGGGTACTAGTGTACCAGTGCTCATTCTTACTAACCACAACAATTCAACTTATCTGTCCGAAGCAAAACGTTTGTCGCCCGACAGGCCAGATGGGCTCTATTTTTGTCTCGGTTTAATTATCTGGTCTCCTACTTGCTTGGTAGTTATAATGTTAGGGCTGATGCCCTCTCTCGACAATTTTCGTCTATGTCCAAGGAGGAGTCTGAACCTACTCAAGTTATACCTCCTGACCATATTTTGGCCACCATACGTACTAATTTGACTTCTCCCTGGCTGCACAAACTAATGCACCTCCTGAGAAACCTAGTTGTAAGTGCTTTGTACCAGAGAATCTTCAAATTAAGCTGTTGCACACTTACCACTTTCCTAAAACCGCAGGACACCCGGGCAAGAACCAAATGATTGGGTCTGTCACTCTAAAATTCTGGTGGGCAGGTCTTCGATCTGATGTTACTGCATATGTTGCTTCCTTCTCAGTCTGTGCACAGAACAAGACTCCTCAACGTCTTCCTGTGGGTCTTCTCCAACCAATTGCTAATGGTGAGCGTCCTTGGACACAGCTTACCATGGACTTCATTGTCAAACTCCTGGTTTCCAATGTCAATACTGTTATCCTAATGGTGGTTGACCGTTTTTCTAAAATGTCACAGGAAAAATCACAGTAGTTCGCTACGCGTTTCGGCCATTACACTGGCCTTTTTCAAGCTGTACTACTGTGTGTTGGCTTGGCGGTCTTTTTATTCAAAATGTCTCTTCAATTAGACAATTTTCAAGCAATCATTCAATTGTTTTTAAACAAAAGAGCAAAAGACTTTTATATGAAATTTTAGGACTATGTAAGAATATTTATGTGTTTTATAGGTTGGTATATGTAAAATCCAGTTTTCAACGCAAACAGCAAAGAAAATATGCAAAGTCTTTTGCTCTTTCGTTTAAAATCAATTGAATGATTGCTTGAAAATTGTCTAATTGAAGAGACATTTTTAATAAAAAGACCGCCAAGCCAACACACAGTAGTACAGCTTGAAAAAGGCCAGTGTAACGGCCGAAACGCGTAGCGAACTACTGTGATTTTTCCTAAACTTTCCCACATCTGAAGAACCGACCTTACTGCGGCTACAGGCACTACCTGCTATAAGCCCAGGTTTGAACCCACCCGCTCCCACGGCAAGCGCTGGAAAAAGAATAAAAGACTGAACCAAGGCATATTGAAACACATTTGGTGTTTTTTATCCAGCATTGCATGTTTACCAACAGACCGCTATAAGGACTACACCAACCAAAGGGGGATACAAAGCTGCACGCAGCTAGCGGAGACTCCACATCTTGCAAAGAAGGACCAGCAGAGCGGAACTACTTGAACCGGGCTCCAGAATCGGCTAAGAGTGCAGTAAGTTATACCGCTCCTTACTGCAGAATCTCTGTAGACCGTAGAGCTTTGGCAAACAGCCCATTATCACACGGATCTCACTCTGACACATATAAACAGAGATAGGAAGCTACATCAAGGACTTTTTGTAACACAAATCTAACAAAAGGAGCACAGCTTATCTAAGAATATGTACAATCAGATACAAACTGTCTAAGACTATCCTAAAACAAAACATATATATATTTTTATTGATACAAAAAGAGAAAAAAAGCCGGATACGGTCTTGAGTTAAATTAAAACGTCCAATTTATTGGTCAATGTTAAAAATTGACAGTACTCAAACGAAAAAAGTCTAACATGTTTCGGCACACGGCCTTACTCATAGACAAGTCTATGAGTAAGGCTGTGTGCCGAAACATGTTAGACTTTTTTCGTTTAACTCAAGACCGTAACCGGCTTTTTTTCTCTTTTTGTATCTGTTTTGTTATCCCTTGCAAAAGCCAGGTCTTGTAGCGAACTTTCTGATTCCTGGTAAATATCAGGGATATTTCCATTTGTTCCCCGGACTGGGATTTTCGAAGTTGCCCTAGAAGGATTGGCCGAGCGGTGGAGCTACGTCACAGACGAGCACGGATTGGCTGGTATCGACTAAGGGGCGTGACAGGAAGTGCAGCCACGCCAGAGAGCGGACGCAAGGAGTGGATATTGCAAGAATTCACCGGTCTTCCAGAGGTGCAGCGGTGGCCGTGCCGTATGGTAAAGTTACCGGAGAATCATAAGTTAAACCCTCCATTCATTTACCTGCTGTAAAGAATCCTGTGAATCCTTACCCCTGTTGATCCACGATGTCTTTCCATTTCCCCACCGAGCTCAGGCATACTTCATTGAGGTCTTCAGAGTGACTGTTTGTCACGGCAGGAAACCACAATTCAGCCTAGATGTTTTTCTCTGTGTTTTCTATATTTTTATTGACATATTTTTATATTTTTAAATCCACCGGTGGTTTTTTCAACCAAACTTTGATACTACGATTGTAAATATATAATTCTGTGTTGTTAATATAGTTTTTATACACCTGTCGGCCGACTATTAAAAAGAAAGTTATAGTAAGTAAATATATATTTTAAGATTGATATCTCTGCAATTGTTGTGGTGTAGATACCTGTAATTGCATCTGTTCATTAGACTCAATACAATCTATTATATACATAGCAACACTATGAATCAAATGTGATAAAAATTATTACTGAACCATATTAATTGTATATTCGACTTTTTTAGGCTATTGCACTAGGTTTTCAATGTACTAGGTACAATACTTAGATGAGTCTTATACTTTAAGTTCATATTTTTATCCGAAGTTCATATATTCATCTATAGTCAAAAACCATTACAAAAACATATAAAAACCACATACTAGTACATTTAACACTTGTCAAGACCACATATATAGGTTGTGATACATATATATCTTTTAACTATATGTTACAAATCCTTATTTTTGGTTAATAAAATATATTTTTAAATAAATTAGGTCCAGTTTAATATCTCATTGATGCCTATCCTAAACTAACATCTCTCGTTAATTACTATTACAAAATACAGGGGTATAAGCATTCAGTTGCGCCAGCACTCCTAAACTCTAACCTTTCCTATTCCCTTGAAGAAGCTGCCTACCGCTCAGTAGCTTGCTTCAATTTTTGCCCAGGAGGCTTTCTGTTTACATGGGTTACCCAAGGAGATAGTCTCGGACCGGGGTAGCCAGTTTTTCTCCAGAATTTGGTGCTCCTTTTGTGCTCAAATGGGGATCCAGCTTTCCTTCTCCTCGGCATATCACCCTCAATCCAATGGGGCTGCAGAATGGTCCAATCAAGCTCTGGAACAGTTCCTCCGTTGCTATGTCTCAGATCACAATAACTGGTCTGAACTGTTACCTTGGGCAGAGTTCGCTCGTAATAGTGCTATTAATGCTTCCTCCCAGTTATTCCCGTTCATGGCGAAATATGGGTTTCAACCATCCTTGTTGCCTGATTTAATTCATGTCTCAGGGTATTCCGGCTTTGGAGGAGCATCACCGGCAACTCCGTTCCACGTGGGTTCAGGATTGCCTTCATCGGTCTATGCAGCGCCAAAAATTCCAGGCTGATCGTAGGCATCTTCCCGCGCCTTCCTACCAGGTTGGTGAGAGGGTTTGGCTGTCCTCCCGCAACTTGAACCTTTGTGTGCCTTCCAATAAACTGGCTCCTCGTTATGTTGGTCCTTTTCGATGAGTCAATCCTGTTGCCTATGCTCTTGACCTTCCTCCTGCAATGCGCATCTCCAATGTTTTTCATGTCTCCCTCTTGAAACCATAGGTTTGTTATCGGTTTACCACTGTGTTGCCTCGGCCCCGTCCTATCTCAGTTGACAACCGTGAAGAATATGAGGTCAGCAGCATTATTGACTTTCGTATGTCCAGGGGTCGTGTACTGTATTTGGTTCACTGCAGGGGTTACAGTCCAGAGGAGCGTTCATGGGTTCTTTCCTGTAATGTTCATGCTCCCTTCCTTATCCATGCCTTCCACGTTTCCCCAATTTTGTCCTCCCGTGGGGGAGGGGTCGTTGAGGGGAGGGTACTTTCAGGGTTTTACCCTGCTGTATTTGCTATTTGCTACTGGCTGCCATTTTACTTACCTCTTTCACTGACTGGGCCCCCTCTTATGGCCAAACTGGTGAACATCATCAGTGTAAGACAGGTTGCAGTCCCAGGATTATGATGTCACACTTATTATTTAAAGGGCCTTTGTTCAGTATGCTTTTGCCCTTGTGTTGTCTCAGACTTTTTTGCTAGTTCCTGTATTCCAGTTCCTGTGTATTACCTGGCTTGTCTGATGTCCCTTCTGGTTCCTGATCCCTGGCTTGTTCCTGACTCTGCTGTTTTCCTGTTCCCGGCTCGTCTCACTACTCGCTTTGGTTCCTGATCCCGGCTTGACTGACTACCAGCTCTGGCTTTGACTCCTGGCTTGTCGTTTGGCTTGTGGACTTTTTATTATTTTTAGTTATTAATAAAGGTGTGATTATTTTTGCACTTCTTGTCTGTCTGATTCCTGGTACCCTGACAGTTGGAAACTTCAGTTTCTAAACCTCTTTCAGCAGAGGAACCCTCCCTTTAGATTTAAAATTGAGCATCTGCATTTTTTATTAAAGGAGGTTCTGTCTAGGCTATAGGTTCTAGAGGCTAAACTATCTGAGGAACCTAAGATCCCTAAATTAGACGGAGTTTATGAAGACAGGAAGGTCCATCTGACTTTTCCTGTGCTTGTTTAAATGGCGAACATTAGTAACGAATGGGAAAGAATAGAAACGTCTCTTTCCCCCTCGTCTACTTTTAAAAAATGATTCCCGGTCCCTGACTCTCAATTGGATTAGTGGGGCTCTATCCCTAAGGTGGATGGCACTATTTCTACGCTGGCTAAAACGTTCTACTATCCCCCTGGAAGATAGTTCTTCTTTTAGAGAGCCTATGGATAAGAAAATTGAACTTTTCTGAGGAAGATATTTCAACATACAGGGTTTTTATTTCAACCAGTGGCAGCTGTAGCCGCAGTTGCTGGAGCAGCTACCTACTGGTGCAACACTCTGTCTAAGCTCATTGAGGTGGAAACTCCCCTCGAGGAGAATTAAAGCTCTGAGAATTGCCTAAATGCAAAGGCTTCTGGCTTTGCGGTCCTATCCCGCCGGGCTCTCTGGTTGAAGTCTTGGTCTGCGGATATGACTTCTAAATCCAGACTCCTTTCTCTTCCTTTCAAGGGGACGATTTTATTTGGTCCAGGGCTGGACTCCATTATTAAAGGTGCCTTTCTACTGCAGGATAAGAAGAATAGGCCTAAGGGACAGCTATCGTCTAATTTTCATTCTGACAAATCACAACAGCAATCCTTATCCAAGTCTGAGCAGCCCAAGAGTACTTGGAAGCCGGCTCAGTTCTGGAATAAGTCCAAAAGACTAAGCCCGCCAAGAACAAATTGGCATGAAGGGGCGACCCCCTATCCGGGATTGGATCGAGTAGGGGGCAGACGGTCTCTCTTTTCAGACGCTTGGTTCCAGGATGTACAAGATCCTTGGGTCCTGGAGATTGTATTTCAGGGATACCAGATAGGATTCAAATCTCATCTGCCCAGGGGCAGATTCCTACTCTCCAGACTGTCTACAAGACCAGAAAAGAGGACTGCCTTTTTATTTTGCGTACAGGATATCTCCTCTCTAGGAGTAATTGTCCCGGTACCTACAGCAGAAAAAGCTCTGGGGTTTTATTTAGATCTTTTCGTGGTTCCAAAAAAGGAGGAAACTTTTCGTCCAATTCTGGATTTAAAGTGTCTAAACAAGTTTCTGGGTGTTCCTTCTTTCAAGATGGAGACAAAAAGGTCAATCCTTCCTCTGGTTCAGGAAGGACAGTTTAGGACCACCATAGACCTGAAGGATGCATACCTTCATGTTCCAATACACAGGGAACATTTTCAGTTCCTGTGGTTTGCTTTTCCAGACCAGCACTTCCAGTTCATAGCTTTTACATTTGGCCTAGCTACTGCTCCAAGGATATTTACGAAGGTTCTGGGGGCTCTTCTAGCCGTTGCCAGATCTCGAGGTATTGCAGTAGCGCCATACCTGGACTATATCTTGGTACAGGCACCATCTTTTGATCTAGTGGAAGAACACTTGGATTCCCTTCTCAGTCTTCTTCGATCACTTGGATGGAAGATAAACTTGGAAAAGAGTTATCTTACTCAAAGTACCAGGGTGAATTTCCTTGGGACTGTAATAGACTCCATATTTATGAGAATATTTCTAACAGATCAGAGACGTTGCAAGCTAACTACTGCATATTTTGCCCTCCAGGCCTAATTGAGACCCTCAGTGGCCCAGTGTATGGAGGAGATTGGACTCATGGTGTCCTGTATGGACATCATTCCCTTTGCCATATTCCATCTCAGACCCTTACAACTATGAATGCTGAGGCAATGGAACGACGACCATTCAGATCTGTCTCAACAGGTTGTGCTGGACAACCTGTCGAGAGACTCACTCTCTTGGTGGCTCTGTCCAGATCATCTGTCCCAAGGCACGTGCTTCTTGAGACCGTCCTGGGAAATTGTGACTACGGACGCAAGCCTTTCCGGCTGGGTATTCGTTTGGGGTGCCAAGAAGGCACAAGTGCTGTAGAGTAGTCTTCCTTTCCGATCAATATGTTGGAACTCCGGGCAATCTTCAATGCTCTGAAAGCTTGGCCCCTTCTGGGTTCATTCCAGTTTATCAGATTCCAATAAGACAATATAACTTTGGTTGCCTACGTGAACCATCAGGGCAGAAAGAGAAGTTCCTTGGCGATGAGAGAAGTATCTCAGATAGTAGAGTGGGCGGAGACTCACAGCTGTACGCTGTCAGCGATCCACATTCCGAGTGTAGACAACTGGGAAGCGGACTTCCTCAGCAGGCAATCTTTTCACCCAGGGGAATGGTCTCTCCACCCCAAGGTGTTTGCAGAGAGATGCACCGAGTGGGGGACGCCGGAGATGGATCTCATGGCATCCCACCTCAATACTAAGCTACCCAGGTACAGATCGAGGTCGAGGGATCCTCATGCTGAACTGATAGATGCCCTAGCAGTGCCGTGGAGATTCAGACTCATATCTTTTTCCTCCATTACGCTTCTCCCTCGTGTGATGGCCCGCATCGAGCAGGAGCAAGCATCAATAATTCTGAGTGCTCCATCGTGGCCGCAAAGGATGTGGTTTGCGGATCTGGTGGGGATGTCCTCATCTCAATGGAGGTTACTTTATCTCAGAGATCTGCTGATACAGGGTCCCTTCGTACATCAAAATATAGATTCTGGGGGCGTGGCTGGAAGGCGGCCATGATCAGCAGCAATTTCATGGAGCTCCTCAAGTAAATTTCAATAAAGGTTGAATATCTCTCTCAAACTGGACATTTCGCACTGAAATTTATTAAGCTCACATTGGAGAAGAAAGGGAGCTGAATGACACCTCAATCTATATGATATTTCCTGCTGGGTTCAAATAGACAGAACCTGGAAAGTAGGCCGCAACTCCATCACACGCATACACTACCCCCCTCGAGTACCTTAACTACTCGAGTAGAGCAGTATTCATCTGCTACAGTTTACTTTACAAGCCATAATGTTACATAAAGTTGATAATATGGATGACCTCTATACCATATTACGAACTAAACTAGAAGCCTTGGATCGACTAATAGATTGCAGGTTTACGGACCTGAGAGACATTTGCCAAGCGTCAAGCATGGTGGGCTCACCTCCTAAAGTGCAAGGAAACATCCCGATGAATGCGGACACTACAAGGCCTGAGGAACCTGCAGACCCGCAATCTGGACAGTCCTCACACACTGTGTCGCCCAGCCTTAACCTAAGGCCTCAATCCCAAGTACTGGAAGGTATCGTACCTGAGGAACAACACGCTGATTGTTCATCATTGCCCTCGACTCTCCCGGTCCCCGCTGGGGTAGGGAGGTCTCCGTACCTATGCAGAGAAGGAGACTTTCAGAAATTACCAGGCACCCAGAAGTGCTGAAGAACTTGGCCAGTGGCGCGAAGTGGAGCAACAGCCTAGAGATACTGATGAGTAAGCAGTTGAGGTCCAGGTCCATCATGTGTTTTTCCGATGTCTATGCAGCTGGAAATATAACATCAACAGCTGTGTTCTACTTACTTTTTAACTGCTGCACAAGAGTGGGTGTGGGATAGTTCTGGATGCTTTACAGTGGTTGCCATACTTCCCCGTGCTAGTATTGAACTCATAGATTGTATAGGTTTTGGTCATCCTAGCAGGTGATATGCAATCAGGTTTATGGCGCCTCATCACTCCAAGCATGACTATGTTGTTCTATTTATTTTTTCCTTTTGCATAATGTTATGCTTAGTGTTATCTTTTTGCAAGTGATTATTATTATTATCGGTTATTTGTAGAGCGCCAACAGATTCCGCAGCGCTAAGTGATGGGTAATGTCAGCTATGTGACTATGTTTGGTAATTATACTGCATACCGATTTCATCAGGTCTGCTGAGAGGGTTGTTTCATATTGAACTGAGATTATTAAATTAGGTAGCAGTCACTATCTTTTGGGGATAAATGTTCTACCTCTCTATTTGAGGTAGCTTATAGTGTATACATGAGACATACTAAGCCTCACTAGAAGCCCTTTATAACTTATCATTAGATACAATAACTACATACATGACTATGACATTACTTAATTTATGCACAGCCGTATGTTTGTGCTTCATAGTCTACATATGAGGGGCAATATTATGTGTGTAATAGGGCATGCCTTTAAGTATGGGTATAGATCTCTTCTACCCTACTAAACATATATTCCTATATATAATTGGGTTTGTTGAGCTAGATTGCATATGTCTACACTGAATAATATATATATATATATATATATATATATATATAGCATGGGCTGGCCAGGAAAAAAGCCTCAGGATTGTAGTCCTGAACTAAAGACAGGGAATTCAGCACTCTTTTAATGAAAAACAGCTCAAATCACTCTATTTAGTCAAAAATGCAAAATTTAATTGAGGGATAACAGGCTGTAAAAATGTTTAGTAATTCATTTATAGAAAATATATACAAATAAAGTACAGAAAGCCTTATGAAAAAATGAAACAAAAATTAAAGAATAAACAAGATAAACCTGACCGGTCGGGGACCATGTATTAGTCGCTAGCGAAACATAGACATCATCATGTGACCGGCCAGCATAGCCAATGCCGACGCGCGTTTCACCCGCTCGTCTTCACTTCAGACCGGGCTTCGTCAGGGCGGTGTAGCTTGACTGAGGTGGACTTTTGAGGTATACGCTTGAAACGTTGTATACTTAACTGAGTCTGTATCTTTCTATATTCTTAAAACCTGTTTGCTATGAGATATTAATATTCAGTTTTTGGCCTTTTAAAACTCTGTCTATTTCCTATTAAGGATTTAGCTCTATATATTACCCTTACGAGCGGAGCTTTTGGCAGGGTTCCTATAGGCCTAGACCTTGAATATGGTCTATTGTAATTTATACTGTCTATGTTTCGCTAGCGACTAATACATGGACCCCGACCGGTCAGGTTTATCTTGTTTATTCTTTAATTTTTGTTTCATTTTTTCATAAGGCTTTCTGTACTTTATTTGTATATATTTTCTATAAATGAATTACTAAACATTTTTACAGCCTGTGTGTGCCTTTTTTAAGTGGGGGGGCCCTATCCCTCAATTAAATTTTGCATTTTTGACTAAATAGAGTGATTTGAGCTGTTTTTCATTAAAAGAGTGCTGAATTCCCCGTCTTTAGTTCAGGACTACAATCCTGAGGCTTTCTTCCTGGCCAACCCATGCTACATTTTTTAAGGGTCTGCACCATCATGTCTTTAACTTAAATTGAGGCTATTTTGCCTGCAGTTAATAATTGAAATTTATAAATAGCTTGTTGCGTCCCCTTCATATAATTTTGTTTATATATATATATATATATATATATATATATATATATATATATATATATATATATATATATATATATAAATCTCTCATGAAACAGATCCCTCATGAACATATGTATTGTAATGCTCCTCAAATAGTTCACTCTACACAAAGCTTTTACCTGACATACAGGGGGTATATTTTTTTTCACGGATAGGAGTACAGCTATTCTTTGAGTCTCTAATTTATCTATTACTTAATATAACACATCTCATGCCGTCCAAAGAGCTTCTTAATTCATAATTAAGAAGAGATAGTATGTCAGCATGTTATTTGACACTAGGTTTGTGTACATACAGTTTCCTCTATGATAATTATAAGATGTTTCTGGTTATCTATGACAGGTCTTTCTTTTTTTTTTTTTTTTTTTTTTTTTTTATGGCCATTCATTAAGTAATGAATATGTATAAGTTAAACTATATAATCCTCTCCTACAATTAGCATGATAATTTATTATTCATTTGTTACAATTGGACGTTAGACATCATATTATCAGGCGAACTAATCTACTTGAGAGGATCGCTTACTTAATTAAATAAAACAAAAAAATAGGTATCATTACCCAGCAGAAATATTAGGTATACATACTTCAAGCTTGTTTCGTTGGGTGTTAACACTTAGTTTAGATACTTATATGTGTTTAAGATATATCGCCTTTGTAGATGTCTGTATTTTGTGGCATTGCTCTCTTTTATGTTGTATATGTACAGGCTATTTCATATCAAGATGTTGTGTATATTCGTATTGTAACTATATTGTTATGCTAAATACCTTAATAAAAATCTTTGATTTAAAAAAAAAATCTAGATTCTCTGAGGCTGACTGCCTGGAGATTGAACGTTTAGTCTTAACCAAGAGAGGGTTTTCTGAGAGTGTTATCGACACTCTGATTCAAGATCGTAAGCCAGTTATTTGTCGTCTCTATCATAAAGTGTGGAAGACTTACTTGTACTGGTGTGAAGTGTGTGGCTAAACCTGTTATCAAGCCTATTTCTCCTACTTGGAATCTTAACCTAGTGTTAAGGGTTTTGCAGGTTCCTCTTTTTGAACCTATACACAAGTTGGACATTTTTAACGTCTTTCTTGGAAAGTGTTATTTCTTCCGGCTATTCCTTCTGCTAGAAGAGTTTCTGAATTATCTGCTCTTTCTTTTGAGCCTCCTTATCTGTTTTTTAATCTGGACAAGGCTGTTTTGCGAACATCATTTCATTTTTTGTCTAAGGTTGTTTCTTGTGAGAACTTTGGTAGAGAGATTATTGTTCCGTCTTTGTGTCCTAGTCCTAAGAATGCTTCTGAAGATCTTTGCATTCTCTGGATTTTGTTAGGGCATTAAGATATTATGTTGATGCTACTAAAGATTTCAGACAAACTCATAGTCTGTTCTTTTTTTCTGGACCTAGGAAAGGTCAAAAAGCGTCTGACCTTTCCTAGGTCCAGAAAAAAAGAACAGACTATGAGTTTGTCTGAAATCTTAGCCTCTTGCTTGAAACTTTTTATTCAAAGAGCTTATTTGGAAGCAGGTCAGCCTCCAATGCAGCCGATTACTGCTCATTCTACTAGGTCAGTTATACTTCTTGGGCTTTTTAGAATGAGGTTTCAGTTGATCAAATCTGCAAGGCAGCTACTTGGTCTAATTTGCATACTTTCACTAAATTCTTTTTATGTTTTTGCTTCCTCTGAAGTAGCCTTTGGTAGAAAGTTTCTTCAGGCAGTTGTCTCAGTTTAAGGGTTATACCTTTTTATAAGTGCATTATAAAAACAAAATAAGAATTTCTTCTATAAGATACGAAGAGTCCACGGATTCAGAAATATAAAAAAAAATAGGAAAATGCTACCATATGAAATACAGAAACCCCCATAATTTATGTTTACCCAATAAATTAATTGACCAATGGTGGTGGTCCACAATCCATTACTCATGGAAATTGCTCTTTTCTACCACTAGGAGGAGGCAATGATTCCCAGACCCCAAGCGCTCTATAAAACCCCTCCCACCACACATACTTTAGTCTAATGTATAGCCACACAAGTGAGGCAAGAAAAAGGAATAAGAGCTATAAAAGGTGCAGGGGAAAAAAAGGGTGGGGGCTAGTGGACTCTCACTACCATGAAAGAAATTAATTACGTAAGCATAAATGATGTTTTCTTTCATACAGGTGGTGAGAGTCCAAGATTAATTACTCATGGAAACTAATACCCAAGCTGTGGAGTCCACAAGTAATACAATAAAGGGTATGTATTTAAAACCGTTTTTTCACTGATAAAATAAATCCACAACCTCAAAGAAAAAGTAAATATATGCTTACCTGATAAATTAATTTCTTCTATGATACAACGAGTCCACGGATTCATCCTTTACTTGTGGGATATTATCCTCCTGCTAACAGGAAGTGGCAAAGAGCACCACAGCAGAGCTGTCTATATAGCTCCTCCCTTAGCTCCACCCCCCAGTCATTCTCTTTGTCTACTCTAAGTACTAGGAAGGGTAAAGTGTAAGAGGTGATAAAATGTTAGTTTTTATTTCCTTCAAGCAAGAATTTTTTATTTTAAATGGTACCAGTGTGTACTATTTACTCTCAGGCAGCAGATGGATGAAGACTTCTGCCTGGAGGCTGATGATCTTAGCATTTGTCACTAAGCTCCAGAGCAGTTCCCACAGAATGGCTGAGGAGTACAAGAAACTTCAGTGTGAGGAACGTTTTCATGCTATATAGCAGTGAGGTATGTTCAGTCATTTTTTCTGGAGAGACTGTGGTATTTCAGAATGGCTGACAGTATCCCCATGAGGGTAAAGGTAAGCAGTAATCCTAAGAGAAGAGGGGTATTACTAAGCTTGCATATAGGGGCTCATAAAAAATGGTTGACACTGAGTTTGAATGTTTGTGGGCAAACGTTTATTGAACTGGGAGTGCTGATAACATTTTTGGTAGTAACGTTTCTTTCATGTAATTAGCAAGAGTCCATGAGCTAGTGACGTATGGGATATACATTCCTACCAGGAGGGGCAAAGTTTCCCAAACCTTAAAATGCCTATAAATACACCCCTCACCACACCCACAATTCAGTTTTACAAACTTTGCCTCCTATGGAGGTGGTGAAGTAAGTTTGTGCTAGATTCTACGTTGATATGCGCTCCGCAGCAAGTTGGGGCCCGGTTTTCCTCTCAGCGTGCAGTGAATGTCAGAGGGATGTGAGGAGAGTATTGCCTATTTGAATTCAATGATCTCCTTCTACGGGGTCTATTTCATAGGTTCTCTGTTATCGGTCGTGGAGATTCATCTCTTACCTCCCTTTTCAGATCGACGATATACTCTTATATATATACCATTACCTCTGCTGATTTTCGTTTCAGTACTGGTTTGGCTTTCTACAAACATGTAGATGAGTGTCCTGGGGTAAGTAAGTCTTATTTTCTGTGACACTCTAAGCTATGGTTAGGCACTTTTTTTTATAAAGTTCTAAATATATGTATTCAAACATTTATTTGCCTTGACTCAGGATGTTCAACATTCCTTTTTTTCAGACAGTCAGTTTCATATTTGGGATAATGCATTTGAATCAATCATTTTTTCTTACCTTAAAAATTTGACTTTTTTCCCTGTGGGCTGTTAGGCTCGCGGGGGCTGAAAATGCTTCATTTTATTGCGTCATTCTTGGCGCGGACTTTTTTGGCGCAAAAAATCTTTTCTGTTTCCGGCGTCATACGTGTCGCCGGAAGTTGCGTCATTTTTTGACGTTCTTTTGCGCCAAAAATGTCGGCGTTCCGGATGTGGCGTCATTTTTGGCGCCAAAGCATTTAGGCTCCAAATAATGTGGGCGTCTTATTTGGTGCTAAAAAAATATGGGCGTCGCTTTTGTCTCCACATTATTTAAGTCTCATTTTATATTGCTTCTGGTTGCTAGAAGCTTGTTCTATGGCATTTTTTTCCCATTTCTGAAACTGTCATTTAAGGAATTTGATTAATTTTGCTTTATATGTTGTTTTTTCTATTACATATTGCAAGATGTTCCACGTTGCAACTGAGTCTGAAGATACTTCAGGAAAATCACTGCCCGGTGCTGGAGCTACCAAGCTAAGTGTATATGCTATAAATTTTTGGTATCTGTTTCTCCAGCTGTTGTTTGTATTGCATGTCATGACAAACTTATTAATGCAGATAAAATTTCCTTTAGTACTGTTACATTACCTGTTGCTGTTCCATCAACATCTAATTTTCAGAGTGTTCCTGATAAACATAAGAGATTTTATTTTTTAAATCCATTAAGAAGGCTATGTCTGTTATTTCTCCTTCTAGTTTACATAAAAGTCTTTTAAAACTTCTCTTTTTTCAGATGAATTTTTAAATGAACATCATCATTCTGATACTGATAAATGGTTCTTTATTTAAAGAAGTATTAATTGCATTAGAAATAGAGGATTCTGGTCCTCTTGATACTAAATCTAAACGTTTAAATAAGGTTTTTAAATCTCCTGTAGTTATTCCAGAAGTGTTTAATCTCCCTGATGCTATTTCTGAAGTAATTTCCAGGGAATGGAATAATTTGAGTAATTCTTTTACTCCTTCTAAACGTTTAAGCAATTATATCCTGTGCCATCTGACAGATTAGAGTTTTTTGGGACAAAATCCCTAAGGTTATGGGGCTGTCTCTACTCCTGCTAAATGTACTACTATTCCTACGGCAGATAGTACTTCATTTAAGGATTCTTTAGATAGGAAATTGAATCCTTTCTAAGAAAAGCTTACTTATGTTCAGGTAATCTTCTTAGACCTGCTATATTTTTAGCGGATGTTGCTGCAGCTTCAACTTTTTGGTTAGGAGCTTTAGCGCAACAAGTAACAGATCATAATTTTATAGCATTATTATTATTCTATAACATGCTAATAATTTTATTGGTGATACCATCTTTTGATATCATTAGAGTTGATGTCAGGTATATGTCTCTAGCTATTTTAGCTAGAAAAGCTTTATGTTTTAAACTTGGAATGTTGATATGTCTTCTAAGTCAACTTTGCTTTCCCTTTCTTTCCAGGGTAATTAATTATTATCTCAACTGTTTCTGGAAGGAAGGGAACTTTTTTACCAAAGGATAAAAAATCTAAGGTAAATTTAGGTCTAATAATCATTTTCGTTCCTTTCCTCACAACAAGGAACAAAAGCCTGATCTTTCTTCCTCAGGAGCGGTATCAGTTTGGAAACTATTTCCAGTTTGGAATATATCCAAGCCTTATAGAAACCTATAGCCAGCTCCTAGGTACCCATGAAGGTGCGGCCCTTATTCCAGCTCAGCTGGTATGGGGCAGATTACGTTTTCTTCAAAGAAATTTGGATCAATTCCGTTCTCAATTTCTGGTTTCAGAACATTGTTTCAGAAAGGTACAGAATTGGCTTCAAGTTAAGGCCTCCTGCTAAGAGATTTTTTTTCTTTCCCGTGTCCCAGTTAACACAGCAAAGGCTCAGCATTTCTGAAATGTGTTTCAGATCTAGAGTTGGCTGGAGTAATTATGCCAGTTCCAGTTCTGGAACAGGGGCTGGGGTTTTATTTTTATCTCTTCATTGTACCAAAGAAGGTCAATTCCTTCAGACCAGTTCCGGATCTATCAATATTGAATCATTATGTAAGGATACCAACATTCAAGATGGTTACTGTAGGACTATCCTGCCTTTTGTTTAGCAAGGGCATTATATGTCTACTATAGATTTACAGGATGTGTATCCGCATATTCCGATTCATCCAGATCACTTTTAGTGTCTGAGATTCTCTTTTTAGACAAGCATTAACAGTTTTGTGGCTCTACCGTTTGGCCTAGCCTCAGTTCCAAGAATTTTTTTCAAAGGTTCTCGGTGCCCTTCTTTCTGTAATCAGAGAACAGGGTTTTGGTATTTCCTTATTTGGACGATATCTTGGTACTTGCTCAGTCTTCTTATTTTCGAAGAATCTCATACGAATCGACTTGTGTTGTTTCTTCAAGTTTATGGTTGGAGGATCAATTTACCAATCAGTTCATTGATTCCTCAGACAAGGGTAACCTTTTTAGGTTTCTAGATAGATTCAGTGTCTATGACTTTGTCCTTGTCAGACAAGAGAAGTTTAACATTGATATCAGCTTGTCAAAACCTTCAGTCACAATCATTCCCTTTGGTAGCCTTATGCATGAAAATTTTAGGTCTTAGGACTGCTGCATCAGATGCGATCTCCTTTGCTCGTTTTCACATGCGACCTCTTCAGCTCTGTATGCTGAACCAATGGTGCAGGGATTACTCAAAGTTATCTCAAGTAATATCTTTAAACCGATTATACGACACTCTCTGACATGGTGGACAGATCACCATCGTTTAGTTCAGGGGGCTTCTTTGTTCTTCCGACCTGGACTATAATCTCAACAGATGCAAGTCTTACAGGTTGGGGAGCTGTGTGGGGGTATCTGACGGCACAAGGGGTTTGGGAATCTCAGGAGGTGAGATTTCCGATCAATATTTTGGAACTCCGTGCAATTTTCAGAGCTCTTCAGTCTTGGCCTCTTCTGAAGAGAGAGTTGTTCATTTGTTTTCAGATAGACAATGTCACAACTATGGCATACATCAATCATCAAGGAGGGACTCACAGTCCTCTGGCTATGAAAGAAGTATCTCGAATTTTGGTTTGGGCGGAATCCAGCTCCTGTCTAATCTCTGCGGTTCATATCCCAGGTATGGACAATTGGAAAGCGGATTATCTCAGTCGCCAAACGTTGCACCCAGAGGTATTTCCTCAGATTGTTCAAATGTGGGAACTCCCAGAAATAGATCTGATGGCTTCTCATCTAAACAAGAAACTTCCCTGGTATCTGTCCGGATCCCGGGATCCTCGGGCGGAGGCAGTGGATGCATTATCTCTTTCTTACAAGTATCATCCTGCCTATATCTTTCCGCCTCTAGTTCTTCTTCCAAGGGTATTCTCCAATATTCTAAAGGAATGTTCGTTTGTCCTGCTGGTAGCTCCAGCATGGCCTCACAGGTTTTTGTATGCGGATCTTGTCCGGATGGCCTCTTGCCAGCTGTGGACTCTTCCGATTCAGACCAGTCTTTCTGTCTCAAGGTTCTTTTTTCCATCAGGATCTCAAAACCTTAATTTTAAGGTATGGAGTTTGAACGCTTGATTCTTGGTCAAAGAGGTTTCTCTGACTCTATGATTGATACTATGTGACAGGCTCGTAAATCTGTATCTAGAGAGATATATTATAGAGTCTGGAAGACTTATATTTCTTAGTATCTTTCTCATCTTTTTTCTTGGCATTCTTTTTTGAATACCAAAAATTTTACAGTTTCTTCAGGATGGTTTAGATAAAGGTTTGTCCGCAAGTTCCTTGAAAGACAAATCTCTGTTCTTTCTGTTCTTTTCACAGAAGGATTACTAATCTTCCTGATATTCATTGTTTTGTACAACCTTTGGTTCGTATAAAACCTGTCATTTAGTCAATTTCTCCTCCTTGGAGTTTGAATTTGGTTCTGGGGGCTCTTCAAGCTCCTCCTTTTGAACCCATGCATTATTTGGTCGTTATATTACTTTCTTGGAAAGTTTTGTTTCTTTGGCCATCTCTTCTGCCAGAAGAGTCTCCGAATTATCTACTCTTTTTTGTGAGTCTCCTTTTCTGATTTTGCATCAGGATAAGGCGGTGCTGCGAACTTCTTTTGAATTTTTTTTTACCTAAGGTTGTGAATTCTAACAACATTAGTAGAGAAATTGTGGTTCCTTCATTATGTCCTAATCCTATGAATTCTAAGGAGAAATCATTGCATTCTTTGGATGCTGTTAGAGCTTTGTAATATTATGTTGAAGCTACTAAGTCTTTCCGAAAGACTTCTAGTCTATTTATCATGTTTTCCGGTTCTAGAAAAGGCCAGAAAGCTTCTGCCATTTCTTTGGCATTTTGGTTGAAATCTTTATTTCATCATGCCTATGTTGAGTCGGGTAACACTCCGCCTCAAAGGATTACAGCTCATTCTACTAGGTCAGTTTATTCTTCCTGGGCGTTTAGGAATGAAGCTTCGGTTGATCAGATTTGCAAAGCAGCAACTTGATCCTCTTTGCATACTTTTACTAAATTCTACCATTTTGATGTGTTTTCTTCTTCTGAAGCAGTTTTTGGTAGAAACGTACTTCAGGCAGTGGTTTCAGTTTGAATCTTCTGCTTATGTTTTTTCATTAACAATTTTATTCTGGGTGTGGATTATTTTCAGCAGGAATTGGCTGTCTTTATTTTATCCCTCCCTCTCTAGTGACTCTTGCGTGGAAAGATCCACATCTTGGGTAATCATTATCCCATACGTCACTAGCTCATGGACTCTTGCTAATTACATGAAAGAAAACATAATTTATGTAAGAACTTACCTGATAAATTCATTTCTTTCATATTAGCAAGAGTCCATGAGGCCCGCCCTTTTTTTGTGGTGGTTTTGATTTTTTTGTATAAAGCACAATTATTCCAATTCCTTATTTTATATGCTTTCGCACTTTTTTCTTATCACCCCACTTCTTGGCTATTCGTTAAACTGAATTGTGGGTGTGGTGAGGGGTGTATTTATAGGCATTTTAAGGTTTGGGAAACTTTGCCCCTCCTGGTAGGAATGTATATCCCATACGTCACTAGCTCATGGACTCTTGCTAATATGAAAGAAATGAATTTATCAGGTAAGTTCTTACATAAATTATGTTTTTTGAGGCTTTGTTGGAGGGTACACTTGGCTTCTTTTTTGGGTTAAAGAACCCACATGGCTAGTTTCAGACCGCTCTGGTGCGGTTCATTTGGACTGTAAAACATCAAGTGAGATGGGCGGGGCCTATTTTCACGCCTCAGTTGCGCACTTGTATTTGCAGAGCAAGCAGCAAGTTCCAATTCCGGTGGGCCCTTTTGGAAGTGTTGGGCCAAATCGAAGCTTTAACCCCGTTTTTCCAATCCCTGAGGGCAGGTAGGCACCACAGCAGGGGGTGTTTTTTCCGGATTTAGGCCTTATTAATTATCCGGTTTTTCACTGTAAAGGGTTAACTGTTCCTTTCCTTGTGGGGCAAACTTAGCTGCATATTTTGAATATTCATGCAAAAAATTGAAACGATTTGATTATTTTTAAGCTGTTTTGCACTTTTAAATTTAATCTAGAGCACCTCCGCCTGTTGCTTAGGGAAGTTTTAGCGACTCTGGATGATTGTAACCCTATTGTAGTTCCACCAGAGAAATTGTGTAAAATGGATAGATATCTAGAGGTTCCTACTTACACTAATGTTTTTCCGGTCCCTAAGAGGATTTTGGACATTTTTACAAAGGAGTGGGATAGACGAGGTATTCCCTTTTCTCCCCCTCCTACTTTTAAGAAAATGTTTCCCATATCAGACACCATTCGGGATTTGTTGCAGACAGTCCCTAAGGTTGAGGGAGCTATTTCTACCCTGGCTAAGCGTACAACTATACCTATTGAGGACAGTTGTGCTTTCAAGTATCCTATGGATAAAAAATTAGAGGATCTTCTAAAGAAAATATTTATTCATCAGGGTTTTCTTCTGCAACCTATAACGTGCATTGTTCCTGTAACTACTGCAGCTGTATTTTGGTCGAGGCTCTAGAGGAGGCTCTTCAGGTTGTGACCCCATTAGATGATATTCTGGATAGAATTAGGGCTCTTAAGCTAGCTAATTCTTTCATTACAGATGCCGCTTTTCAACTGGATAAATTAGCGGCAAAGAATTCAGGTTTTGCCATTTTAGAGCGTTATGGCTTAAGTCCTGGTCTGCTGACGTATCATCAAAATCTAAGCTTTTAGCCATCCCTTTCAAGGGTAAGACCCTATTCGGGCCTGAACTGAAAGAGATCATTTCAGACATCACTGGAGGAAAAGGCCATGCTCTTCCTCAGGATAAGACAAATAAGATGAGGACCAAACAAAATAATTTTCGTTCCTTTCGAAACTTCAAAGGTGGTCCCTCTACCTCTTCCCCTGCTGCAAAGCAGGAGGGGAATTTTGCTCAATCCAAGTCAGTCTGGAGACCTAACCAAACTTGGAACAAGGGTAAACAGGTCAAGAAGCCTGCTGCTGCCACCAAGACAGCATGAAGGGGCAGCCCCCGATCCGGTACCGGATCTAGTAGGGGGCAGACTTTCTCTCTTTGCTCAGGCTTGGGCAAGAGACGTTCAGGACTCCTGGGCTTTAGAAATCGTGACCCAGGGGTATCTTCTAGATTTCAAGGATTCTCCTCCAAGGGGGAGATTCCATCTTTCTCGATTGTCTGTAAACCAGACAAAAAGAGAGGCGTTCTTACGCTGTGTAGAAGACCTACATACCATGGGAGTAATCTGCCCAGTTCCAAAAACAGAACAGGGGCAGGGGTTTTACTCCAATCTGTTTGTGGTTCCCAAAAAAGAGGGAACATTCAGACCAATTTTAGATCTCAAGATCCTAAACAAATTCCTCAGAGTCCCATCCTTCAAGATGGAGACCATTCGGACTATTTTACCAATGATCCAGGAGGGTCAATATATGACCACCGTGGATTTAAAGGATGCGTATCTTCACATCCCTATCCACAAAGATCATCACCAGTTCCTCAGGTTCGCTTTTCTGGACAAGCATTACCAGTTTGTGGCTCTTCCCTTCGGGTTGACCACAGCTCCCAGAATTTTCACAAAGGTGCTAGGGTCCCTTCTGGCGGTTCTAAGGCCGCGGGGCATAGCAGTGGCGCCTTATCTAGACGACATCTTAATTCAGGCGTCAACTTACCAACTAGCCAAATCTCACACGGACATCGTGTTGGCTTTTCTAAGATCTCACGGGTGGAAGGTGAACGTAAAAAAGGAGTTCACTTATCCCCCTCACAAGAGTTCCATTCCTGGGAACTCTGATAGATTCGGTAGACATGAAATATTTTCTGACAGAGGTCAGAAAATCAAAGATTTTAACCACCTGCCGAGCTCTTCATTCCATTCCTCGGCCGTCTGTGGCTCAGTGTATAGAGGTAATCGGACTAATGGTAGCGGCAATGGACATAGTTCCGTTTGCTCGCTTGCATCTCAGACCACTGCAACTATGCATGCTCAATCAGTGGAATGGGGATTATGCAAATTTATCTCCTCAGATAAATCTGGATCAAGAGACCAGAGACTCTCTTCTTTGGTGGTTGTCACAGGATTATCTGTCCCAGGGAATATGTTTCCGCAGGCCAGCATGGGTCATAGTGACAACGGACGGCAGCCTATTGCGCTGGGGTGCAGTCTGGAATTCCCTGAAAGCACAGGGTACGTGGACTCAGGAGGAGGCTCTCCTCCCGATAAATATTCTAGAACTGAGGGCGATATTCAATGCGCTTCAGGTGTGGCCTCAGCTGGCTTTGGCCAGATTCATAAGATTCCAGTCGGACAATATCACGACTGTAGCATATATCAATCATCAGGGGGGAACAAAGAGTTCTCTAGCGATGATAGAGGTTTCCAAAATAATTCGAATGGCAGAGGCTCACTCTTGCCATCTATCAGCAATCTATATCCCAGGAGTGGAGAACTGGGAAGCGGATTTTCTAAGTCATCAGACTTTTCATCCGGGGGAGTGGGAACTTCATCCGGAGGTGTTTGCACAATTGATTCATCAATGGGGCACACCAGAATTGGATCTGATGGCATCTCGTCAGAATGCCAAACTTCCTTGTTACGGGTCCAGATCAAGGGATCCTCAAACAGTACTGATAGATGCTCTAGCAGCACCTTGGTCGTTCAACCTGGCTTATGTGTTTCCACCTTTCCCTCTCCTTCCACATCTGATTGCCAGAGAGAGCTTCTGTGATTTTGATAGCACCTGCGTGGCCACGCAGGACTTGGTATGCAGATCTGGTGGACATGTCATCTCTGCCACCGTGGACTCTGCCACTGAGACAGGACCTTCTCATTCAGGGTCCGTTCCAACATCCAAATCTAATTTCTCTGCGGCTGACTGCCTGGAGATTGAATGCTTGATTTTATCCAAGCGGGGATTCTCGGAGTCGGTCATAGATACCTTGATTCAGGCTCGAAAGCCTGTCACTAGGAAAATTTATCATAAGATATGGCATAAATATCTTTATTGGTGCGAATCCAAAGGTTACTCATGGAGTAAGATCAGGATTCCTAGGATTTTGTCTTTTCTCCAAGAAGGATTGGAGAAGGGATTATCAGCTAGTTCCTTAAAGGGACAGATATCTGCTTTGTCAATTTTACTGCACAAGCGTCTGGCAGATGTTCCAGACGTTCAATCGTTCTGTCAGGCTTTAGTTAGAATCAAGCCTGTGTTTAAACCTGTTGCTCCGCCATGGAGTTTGAATTTAGTTCTTAAAGTTCTTCAAGGGGTTCCGTTTGAACCTATGCATTCCAAAGATATTAAGCTTCTATCTTGGAAAGTTCTGTTTTTAGTTGCTATCAATTCGGCTCGAAGAGTTTCTGAACTATCTACATTGCAATGCGACTCGCCTTATCTTGTTTTTCATGCGGATAAGGTGGTTTTGCGTACCAAACCTGGATTCCTTCCTAAGGTTGTTACTAATAAGAATATTAATCAGGAAATTGTTGTTCCTTCCCTGTGTCCTATTCCTTCCTCTAAGAAGGAGCGTATTTTGCACAATTTGGACATGGTTCGTGCCTTGAAGTTTTACTTGCAAGCGACCAAAGATTTCCGTCAAACATCTTCTCTGTTTGTTGTCTATTCTGGAAAACGTAGAGGTCAAAAAGCTACGGCTACCTCTTTCTTTTTGGCTGAAAAGCATCATCCATTTGGCATACGAGACTGCTAGACAGTAGCCTCCTGAAAGAATTACAGCTCACTCTACTAGAGCGGTGGCTTCCACATGGGCTTTTAAAAATGATGCTTCTGTTGAACAGATTTGTAAGTCTGCGACTTGGTCTTCACTTCATACTTTTTCCAAATTTTACAAATTTGATACTTTTGCTTCTTCGGAGGCTATTTTTGGGAGAAAAGTTCTTCAAGCAGTGGTGCCTTCTGTTTAGCCATCTGTCTTGTCCCTCCCGTTCATCCGTGTCCTGTAGCTTTGGTATTGTATCCCACAAGTAAAGGATGAATCCGTGGACTCGTCGTATCTTATAGAAGAAAAGTAAATTTATGCTTACCTGACTGAACATACCTCACTGCTATATAGCATGAAAACGTTCCTCACACTGAAGTTTCTTGTACTCCTCAGCCATTCTGTGGGAACTGCTCTGGAGCTTAGTGACAAATGCTAAGATCATCAGCCTCCAGGCAGAAGTCTTCATCCATCTGCTGCCTGAGAGTAAATAGTACACACTGGTACCATTTAAAATAAAAAATTCTTGCTTGAAGGAAATAAAAACTAACATTTTATCACCTCTTACACTTTACCCTTGCTAGTACTTAGAGTAGACAAAGAGAATGACTGGGGGGTGGAGCTAAGGGAGGAGCTATATAGACAGCTCTGCTGTGGTGCTCTTTGCCACTTCCTGTTAGCAGGAGGATAATATCCCACAAGTAAAGGATGAATCCGTGGACTTGTCGTATCATAGAAGAAATTAATTTATCAGGTAAGCATATATTTACTTTTTCTTTGGGGTTGTGGATTTATTTTCTCAGTGAAAAAGCGGTTTTAAATACATACCCTTTATTGTATTACTTGTGGACTCCACAGCTTGGGTATTAGTTTCCATGAGTAATTAATCTTGGACTCTCACCACCTGTATGAAAGAAAACATCATTTATGCTTACGTAATTCATTTCTTTCATGGTAGTGAGTCCACTAGCCCCCACCCTTTTTTTCCCCTGCACCTTTTATAGCTCTTATTCCTTTTTCTTGCCTCACTTGTGTGAAAATACATTAGACTAAAGTATGTGTGGTGGGAGGGGTTTTATAGAGCGCTTGGGGTCTGGAAATCGTTGCCTCCTCCTAGTGGTAGAAAAGAGTAATTTCCATGAGTAATGGATTGTGGACCACCACCATTGGTCAATTAATTTATTGGGTAAACATAAATTATGGGGTTTTCTGTATTTCATATGGTAGCATTTTCCTATTTTTTTTATATTTCTGAATACTAAAGTTATTTTAGAAAAATGGTCTGCTAAAACAAGGTATAATTTGTGTGCGTACCTCACAGAAAAAAAAGACAATTAAAGGGACAGTATACACCAATTTTCATGCATGTAATAGACACTACTATAAAGAATAATATGCACACATACTAATCTAAAAATCCAGTATAAAACCTAAACCTAAAAAATATACTTAGAAGCTCCCAGTTTAGCACTGTTAAAAAAAAGTTGGTCTAGGACACATGCTGCTATGGCCTGGAAAGCAAAAAGAGCAGACGCCCCCTTCCCTGCATATGAAAAGACAGTTTACACAAACAGGAGCAAGCTGGAGTAGGTAAAACTTTGGGGCTTGGTTAGGAGTCTGAAAATCAGAAGAATGTTAATTTAAAAAAGGCAAAACCTTTTTTTTACAAAAAAAACAAACCGTATGGGCTATATAAATGAATCATCTACAAAACATTTATGCAAAAAAAAATCTATGGTACAATGTCGCTTTAATTAAACTATATCTAGTACAAGGATGTAAAAAAGGGTTTTTATGTATGAGTGGCATGTGTGGATCTTATTAAAGGGACACTAAACCCAAATTTTTTCTTCAATGATTCAGATAGAGCATGCAATTTTAAGCAACTTTCTAATTTACTCCTATTATCATTTTCTCCAACATAGGTGTGTCCGGTCCACGGCGTCATCCTTACTTGTGGGATATTCTCCTCCCCAACAGGAAATGGCAAAGAGCCCAGCAAAGCTGGTCACATGATCCCTCCTAGGCTCCGCCTTCCCCAGTCATTCTCTTTGCCGTTGTACAGGCAACATCTCCACGGAGATGGCTTAGAGTTTTTTGGTGTTTAACTGTAGTTTTTATTATTCAATCAAGAGTTTGTTATTTTAAAATAGTGCTGGTATGTACTATTTACTCTGAAACAGAAAAGAGATGAAGATTTCTGTTTGTAAGAGGAAAATGATTTTAGCAACCGTTACTAAAATCGATGGCTGTTTCCACACAGGACTGTTGAGAGGAATTAACTTCAGTTGGGGGAAACAGTGAGCAGACTTTTGCTGCTTGAGGTATGACACATTTCTAACAAGACGATGTAATGCTGGAAGCTGTCATTTTCCCTATGGGATCCGGTAAGCCATTTTTATTACATAAGAAAAAAAGGGCTTCACAAGGGCTTTTAAGACTGTAGACATTTTCTGGGCTAAAACGATTGATATATAAGCATATTTTATACTTCATAGCTTTGAGGAATTATTTTATTCTTGGGAATTATTTAAAATAACCGGCAGGCACTGTATTGGAAACCTTATTCTCTAGGGGCTTTCCCTAATCATAGGCAGAGCCTCATTTTCGCGCCTCTATTGCGCACTTGTTTTTGGGAAGCATGACATGCAGATGCATGTGTGAGGAGCTCTGATACATAGAAAAGACTTTCTGAAGGCGTCATTTGGTATCGTATTCCCCTTTGGGCTTGGTTGGGTCTCAGCAAAGCAGATACCAGGGACTGTAAAGGGGTTAAATATAAAAACGGCTCCGGTTCCGTTATTTTAAGAGTTAAAGCTTTCAAATTTGGTGTGCAATACTTTTAAGGCTTTAAGACACTGTGGTGAAATTTTGGTGAATTTTGAACAATTCCTTCATACTTTTTCACATTTGCAGTAATAAAGTGTGTTCAGTTTAAAATTTAAAGTGACAGTAACGGTTTTATTTTAAAACGTTTTTTGTACTTTGTTATCAAGTTTATGCCTGTTTAACATGTCTGAACTACCAGATAGACTGTGTTCTGTATGTGGGGAAGCCAAGGTTCATTCTCATTTAAATAGATGTGATTTATGTGACACAAAATTTAGAGAAAATGATGCCCAAGATGATTCCTCAAGTGAGGGGAGTAAGCATGGTACTGCATCATCCCCTCCTTCGTCTACACCAGTCTTGCCCACACAGGAGGCCCCTAGTACATCTAGTGCGCCAATACTCCTTACTATGCAACAATTAACGGCTGTAATGGATAATTCTATCAAAAACATTTTAGCCAAAATGCCCACTTATCAGCGAAAGCGCGACTGCTCTGTTTTAGAAAATATTGAAGAGCATGAGGACGCTGATGATATTGGTTCTGAAGTGCCCCTACACCAGTCTGAGGGGGCCAGGGAGGTTTTGTCTGAGGGAGAAATTTCAGATTCAGGGAAAATTTCTCAACAAGCTGAACCTGATGTGATTACATTTAAATTTAAAATGGAACATCTCCGCGCCCTGCTTAAGGAGGTGTTATCTACTCTGGATGATTGTGAGAATTTGGTCATTCCAGAGAAATTATGTAAAATGGACAAGTTCCTGGAGGTCCCGGGGCCCCCCGAAGCTTTTCCTATACCCAAGCGGGTGGCGGACATTGTAAATAAAGAATGGGAAAGGCCCGGTATACCTTTCGTCCCTCCCCCCATATTTAAGAAATTGTTTCCTATGGTCGACCCCAGAAAGGACTTATGGCAGACAGTCCCCAAGGTCGAGGGGGCGGTTTCTACTCTAAACAAACGCACCACTATACCCATAGAAGATAGTTGTGCTTTCAAAGATCCTATGGATAAAAAATTAGAGGGTTTGCTTAAAAAGATGTTTGTTCAGCAAGGTTACCTTCTACAACCAATTTCATGCATTGTTCCTGTCACCACAGCAGCGTGTTTCTGGTTCGATGAACTAGAAAAGGCGCTCAATAAAGATTCTTCTTATGAGGAGATTTTGGACAGAATTCATGCTCTCAAATTGGCTAACTCTTTCACCCTAGACGCCACTTTGCAATTGGCTAGATTAGCGGCGAAAAATTCTGGGTTTGCTATTGTGGCGCGCAGAGCGCTTTGGCTAAAATCTTGGTCAGCGGATGCGTCTTCCAAGAACAAATTGCTTAACATTCCTTTCAAGGGGAAAACGCTGTTTGGCCCTGACTTGAAAGAGATTATTTCTGATATCCCTGGGGGCAAGGGCCACGCCCTTCCTCAGGATAGGTCCTTCAAGGCCAAAAATAAACCTAATTTTCGTCCCTTTCGCAGAAACGGACCAGCCCCAAGTGCTACGTCCTCTAAGCAAGAGGGTAATACTTCTCAAGCCAAGCCAGCCTGGAGGCCAATGCAAGGCTGGAACAAAGGTAAGCAGGCCAAGAAACCTGCCACTGCTACCAAGACAGCATGAGATGTTGGCCCCCGATCCGGGACCGGATCTGGTGGGGGGCAGACTCTCTCTCTTCGCTCAGGCTTGGGCAAGAGATGTTCTGGATCCTTGGGCGCTAGAAATAGTCTCCCAAGGTTATCTTCTGGAATTCAAGGGGCTTCCCCCAAGGGGGAGGTTCCACAGGTCTCAATTGTCTTCAGACCACATAAAAAAACAGGCATTCTTACATTGTGTAGAAGACCTGTTAAAAATGGGAGTGATTCATCCTGTTCCATTAGGAGAACAAGGAATGGGGTTCTACTCCAATCTGTTCGTAGTTCCCAAAAAAGAGGGAACATTCAGACCAATCTTGGATCTCAAGATCCTAAACAAGTTTCTCAAGGTTCCATCGTTCAAAATGGAAACCATTCGAACAATTCTTCCTTCCATCCAGGAAGGTCAATTCATGACCACGGTGGATTTAAAGGATGCGTATCTACATATTCCTATCCACAAGGAACATCATCGGTTTCTAAGGTTCGCATTTCTGGACAAGCATTACCAGTTTGTGGCACTTCCGTTCGGATTAGCCACTGCTCCAAGAATTTTCACAAAGGTACTAGGGTCCCTTCTAGCGGTGCTAAGACCAAGGGGCATTGCAGTAGTACCTTACTTGGACGACATACTGATTCAAGCGTTGTCCCTTCCACAAGCAAAGGCTCACACAGACATTGTCCTGGCCTTTCTCAGATCTCACGGGTGGAAAGTGAACGTAGAAAAAAGTTCTCTATCTCCGTCAACAAGGGTTCCCTTCTTGGGAACAATAATGGACTCCTTAGAAATGAGGATTTTTCTGACAGAGGCCAGAAAATCAAAACTTCTAAACTCTTGTCAAATACTTCATTCTGTTCCTCTTCCTTCCATAGCGCAGTGCATGGAAGTAATAGGTTTGATGGTAGCGGCAATGGACATAGTTCCTTTTGCGCGAATTCATCTAAGACCATTACAACTGTGCATGCTCAGTCAGTGGAATGGGGATTATACAGACTTGTCTCCGACGATACAAGTAGATCAGAGGACCAGAGATTCACTCCGTTGGTGGCTGTCCCTGGACAACCTGTCACAGGGGATGAGCTTCCGCAGACCAGAGTGGGTCATTGTCACGACCGACGCCAGTCTGGTGGGCTGGGGCGCGGTCTGGGGACCCCTGAAAGCTCAGGGTCTTTGGTCTCGGGAAGAATCTCTTCTCCCGATAAATATTCTGGAACTGAGAGCGATATTCAATGCTCTCAAGGCTTGGCCTCAGCTAGCAAAGGCCAAATTCATACGGTTTCAATCAGACAACATGACGACTGTTGCGTACATCAACCATCAGGGGGGAACAAGGAGTTCCCTGGCGATGGAAGAAGTGACCAAAATCATTCAATGGGCGGAGACTCACTCCTGCCACTTGTCTGCAATCCACATCCCAGGAGTGGAAAATTGGGAAGCGGATTTTCTGAGTCGTCAGACATTTCATCCGGGGGAGTGGGAACTCCATCCGGAAATCTTTGCCCAAATTACTCAATTATGGGGCATTCCAGACATGGATCTGATGGCCTCTCGTCAGAACTTCAAGGTTCTTTGCTACGGGTCCAGATCCAGGGATCCCAAGGCGACTCTAGTAGATGCACTAGTAGCACCTTGGACCTTCAAACTAGCTTATGTATTCCCGCCGTTTCCTCTCATCCCCAGGCTGGTAGCCAGGATCAATCAGGAGAGGGCATCGGTGATCTTGATAGCTCCTGCGTGGCCACGCAGGACTTGGTATGCAGACCTGGTGAATATGTCATCGGCTCCACCATGGAAGCTACCTTTGAGACGAGACCTTCTTGTTCAAGGTCCGTTCGAACATCCGAATCTGGTCTCACTCCAACTGACTGCTTGGAGATTGAACGCTTGATCTTATCAAAGCGAGGGTTCTCAGACTCTGTCATTGATACTCTTGTTCAGGCCAGAAAGCCTGTAACTAGAAAAATCTACCACAAAATATGGAAAAAATATATCTGTTGGTGTGAATCTAAAGGATTCCCTTGGGACATGATAAAAATTCCTAAGATTCTATCCTTTCTTCAAGAAGGTTTGGAGAAAGGATTATCTGCAAGTTCTTTGAAGGGACAGATTTCTGCCTTGTCTGTGTTACTTCACAAAAAACTGGCAGCTGTGCCAGATGTTCAAGCCTTTGTTCAGGCTCTTGGTAGAATCAAGCCTGTTTACAAACCTTTGACTCCTCCTTGGAGTCTCAATTTAGTTCTTTCAGTTCTTCAGGGGGTTCCGTTTGAACCCTTACATTCCGTTGATATTGTTATTATCTTGGAAAGTTTTGTTTTTGGTTGCAATTTCTTCTGCTAGAAGAGTTTCAGAATTATCTGCTCTGCAGTGTTCTCCTCCTTATCTGGTGTTCCATGCAGATAAGGTGGTTTTGCGTACTAAACCTGGTTTTCTTCCGAAAGTTGTTTCTAACAAAAACATTAACCAGGACATAGTCGTGCCTTCTTTGTGTCCGAATCCAGTTTCAAAGAAGGAACGCTTGTTGCACAATTTGGATGTAGTTCGTGCTCTAAAATTCTATTTAGATGCTACAAAGGATTTTAGACAAACATCTTCCTTGTTTGTTGTTTATTCTGGTAAAAGGAGAGGTCAAAAAGCAACTTCTACCTCTCTCTCTTTTTGGCTTAAAAGCATCATCAGATTGGCTTACGAGACTGCCGGACGGCAGCCTCCTGAAAGAATCACAGCTCATTCCACTAGGGCTGTGGCTTCCACATGGGCCTTCAAGAACGAGGCTTCTGTTGATCAGATATGTAAGGCAGCGACTTGGTCTTCACTGCACACTTTTACTAAATTTTACAAATTTGATACTTTTGCTTCTTCTGAGGCTATTTTTGGGAGAAAGGTTTTGCAAGCCGTGGTGCCTTCCATCTAGGTGACCTGATTTGCTCCCTCCCTTCATCCGTGTCCTAAAGCTTTGGTGTTGGTTCCCACAAGTAAGGATGACGCCGTGGACCGGACACACCTATGTTGGAGAAAACAGAATTTATGTTTACCTGATAAATTACTTTCTCCAACGGTGTGTCCGGTCCACGGCCCGCCCTGGTTTTTTAATCAGGTCTGATAATTTATTTTCTTTAACTACAGTCACCACGGTATCATATGATTTCTCCTATGCAAATATTCCTCCTTTACGTCGGTCGAATGACTGGGGAAGGCGGAGCCTAGGAGGGATCATGTGACCAGCTTTGCTGGGCTCTTTGCCATTTCCTGTTGGGGAGGAGAATATCCCACAAGTAAGGATGACGCCGTGGACCGGACACACCGTTGGAGAAAGTAATTTATCAGGTAAACATAAATTCTGTTTTTTCTTTGCTCTCTTTATTTAAAAAGCAGGAATTTGATGCATAGGAGCCGGCCCATTTTTGTTGGAGAACCTGGGTTATGCTTGCTTATTGGTGGGTAAATGTAAGCCTCCAATAAGCAAGTGCTTTCCATGGTGCTGAACCTACAATGGGCTGGCTGCTAAGATTTTCATTCCTGCTTTTAAAATAAAAATAGCAAGAGAACAAAGAAAAATTGATAATAGGAGTAAATTAGAAAGTTGCTTAAAATGTAATGCTCTATCTGGATCATGAAAGAAAAATTTTTGGTTCAGTGTCCCTTTAAGCTATACTAAAATTCGAATTAATCTTAATTCTCAATTTTTTTTCTTGCAGACATCCGGTTCCCATGCGAATCGTTCTGTGGAATCAGAAAATATAGTAACTAATCCTAGCACTTCACCCCAGCAAATTCCAGAGCAGCCAAACTTTGCAGACTTTAGTCATTTTGAAGCTTTTGCATCTTGTCCTACGGAGCAACCAGCTGATGACACTGAAAATCAAACAGAGATTATACAGGTTTGTGTTGGAGCATTGTGAGTATAAGATGAGATTCTCTGTGCTTCTCTTTATGTATTTGGCTTACTAAAATGCATCTCTTATGAGTTAAAATCAGAAAATACTAAAAGCTAGGGAAAAACTTAATGAACACATTTCTAATATTGTGTAGTACCTCTCTTGCCCACATAAAAACCTGAAATAAAGGAACACTCAAGTCAATTAATCTTTCATGATTTAGATAGAGCAGCAATTTAAAACAACGTTCTAATTTACTTCCATTAACAAAAAAAGCACAGTCTTTTTATATTTACACTTTTTGAGTCACCAATTCCTACTGAGCATGTGCAAGAATTCACAGAATATATGTATATACAAATGTGATTGGCTGATGGCTGTCACATGATAAAAGGGGAGTTGAAATAGACATAACTTTAAAATTTGTCAGGGAAAAAAATCTACTAATCATGTGACGTTCAGATTAAGTGCTATTGCATTGTCTTTTTATCATGCATTTGTTGATTATGCAAATCTGCTGTATTTACTGGTCCTTTAATTGTGGCATGGATTCAACAAGGTGCTGAAAACATTCCTTAGAGCTTCTTGTTCATGTTGGAGTGATGGCATCACACAGTTACTGCAGATTTGTTGGCTGCGCATTGGTGTTGTTACTCTCCTGTTTAAGCACTGCATTTTACCAGCTATAAAGGATTCTAAACTTATAGAATAAAAGATTTTGATTTTGACTGCAGGTAAGAACCATAGCTGCAACAAGTGTTTCCAAAATTTCCTATAAGTGTAAACGTATCTAGTTTGTAGGATAGCCTTATGCTTATCCCAAGCATTCTTGAACACCCTCACAGTGTTTATCACCACCACCTCTAATGAAAGTTTTTTTCAATTAATCACCCTTTCTGTGGATAAGTGTTTCTTTTTATGTAATTGGCAAGAGTCCATGAGCTAGTAAAGTATGGGGATATACATTCCTACCAGGAGTGGGCAAAGTTTCCCAAACTTCAAAATTCCTATAAATATACCTCCCTCCACATCCATAACTCAGTTTTTACAAACTTTGCCTCCTATGGAGGTGGTGAAGTAAGTTTGTGCTTGATTTTTATGATTTCTTCTATGATAAGCGCTTCTAAGCATTCAGAAGCCCATTTCCTCTGAGTACAGTGTTTGTGAGAGGGATGTGAAGAGAGTATTGCCTATTTTTATGGTTTCTCTCATGGGAAATCTTTTCAAGTCGTAGGGCTTCATCTCCCATTTCAGATGGTTGATATACTCTTATATACCATTACCTCTGCTGATACTTTTTCAGTACTGGTTTGGCTATCTGCTATATGTGGATGGGTGTCTTTCCGTAAGTATGTATCATTATTTAAGACACTCTCAGCTATGGTTTGGCGCTTTATGTATTAATTATAAAGTTTTAAATATCTGTTTTTTACTTATATTTGCCATGAGTCAGGTCTATGTATATTTCCCTTTTTCAGTCTAAACCGTTTCAGTATAGAAATAATGTTTGGGAAGTTTATTTAAACTTTTTTTCTTACCTGGGGTTCAGAGTCTTTTTAAATTGACTTGTTTCTCAATTTTTGTCGCGGGCAAATCTAGGCTCAGAGGACGCAAAATGCTGTTATTTATTGCGTCATTCTTGGCGCGGACATTTTTTGGCGAGAAGTTGCACCTTTGAGGGCACAAATTTTGTCATTTCCTGCGTCTTTGTTGACGCTAGTTGTTTTGGCATGAAGTTGTGTTTGTTATGACGCGAGTTGCGTCATTTCCTGGTGTTAGTTTTGCGCCATACAATGTTAACTTCCTTTTGCGTAATGCGTCATTCTTGGCACCAAAATGTAGTTATTTTACCCCTTTCCCTCTATTGCTCGCTGTTTTCATGAATTTTGAAAACTATTATGCCTGCTTTTTTATTTTTTTTATTTTTAAATACTATCTACTGAAACTGT
>NC_069502.1:636005281-636067781 GCF_027579735.1 Bombina bombina
ACCTGGCTACATATTTCCGGCTCTGGGTTTTTTCTTCCAAGGGTGTATTTTTTCTTCCAAGGGTGTATTTTTTTCTTCCAAGGGTGTTTTTCAAGATCATATTGGAACAGTCTCATGTGTTTCTGATAGCATCAGCATGGCCATCACATCACAAGTTTGGTATGTGGATCCTGTCCGAATATCCAGTTGCCATCCTTGGCCATTTTTTTTTTTGGCCAGCCCTCTTGTTTCAGGGGCCTTTTTTCCATCAGGATCTCAAATTACTACTTTGAAGGTAAGGAAATTGATTAGTGTTTAGTTATAGAGGTTTCTCTGACTCAGTTTGTATCACTATGTTGCAGGCTTATAAGTCTGTTTCAAGGAACATGTAAGATTATCTGCAAATTTTTTGAAGGGACAAGAATTCTTTCTTTCATGTAATTGGCAAGAGTCCATGAGCTAGTTACGTATGGGATATACAATCCTACCAGGAGGGGCAAAGTTTCCCAAACCTCAAAATGCCTATAAATACACCCCTCACCACACCCACAATTCAGTTTTATAAACTTTGCCTCCTATGGAGGTGGGGAAGTAAGTTTGTGCTAGATTTCTACATTGATATGCGCTTCTCAGCATGTTGAAGCTTGGTTCCTCTCACAGTACAGTGAATGTCAGAGGGATGTGAAGGGAGTATCACTTATTGAATACAATGGTCTTCCTCTAGGGGATGTATTTCATAGGTTCTCTGTTATCGGTCGTAGAGATTCATCTCCTACCTCCCTTTTCAGATCGACGATATACTCTTTTATACCATTACCTCTACTGATTCTCGTTTCAATACTGGTTTGGCTATCTGCTATATGTGGATGGGTGTCTTTTGGTAAGTATGTTTCATTTACTTAAGACACTCTCAGCTATGGTTTGGCACTTTATATATAAAGTTCTAAATATATGTTTGTACTTATATTTGCCATGATTCAGGTTTATCAGTATATTTCCTTTTTGCAGACTGTCAGTTTCATATTTGGGAAATGCTTTATAAAAAAAAAAAAAAAAAATATTTTTTTTTTATTTCTTACCTGAGGTTTTCAAATTGACTTTTTCTAAATTGCGGGCTGTATTAGGCTTGCAAGAGCGCAAAATGCTATAATTTATTGCGTCATTCTTGGCGCAAGACTTTTTTGGCACGAAAAATTACATTTGTTGACGCAAATCCGTCATTTCCGGCGTCTTAGTTGCCGCCGAGTCTTTTTACGAGGTTGCGTCATCTATGATGCTTGAGTTTCTTTCCGGACGTTTTTGACACCAAAAAATGTTTTTCAGTTTGTGGTGCGTCATATTTGGCGCCAAACATTTTTTCATTATTTAAGAGCTCATTCCTTTTGCCTCTGGTCTTTTTTTCTATGTCAGAGGCCTATCCTGTTTGCATTTTTTCCCATTCCTGAAACTGTCATATAAGGAAATTGATCATTTTGCTTTATATGTTGTTTTTTCTTTTACATACTGCAAGATGTCTCAATCTGATCCTGTCTCAGAATCTACTACTGGAATCCTGCTGCCTGATATCGGTTCTACCAAAGCTAAGTGCATTTGTTGTAAACTTGTGGTAACTGTTTCTCCAGCTGTGGTTTGTAATAGTTGTCATGATAAACTTTTACATGCAGAGAATGTTTCCATCAGTAGTAGTTCATTAATGTTGCTGGTGCATCAACATCTAATGCTCAGGATATTCCTGTCAATTTAAGAGAATTTATTTCTGATTCCATTCAGAAGGCTTTGTCTGCCATTCCGCCTTCTAATAAACGTAAAAGGTCTTTTAAAACTTCTCATAGAGTTGATGAATTTTCTAATGACCGACAACATACTGATTTATCTATCTCTGATGAGGATCTGTCTGATTCAGAGGATCCTGCCTCAGATATTGACACTGACAAATCCTCTTATTTATTTAAAATGGAGTATATTTGTTCTTTATTAAAAGAAGTGTTGATTGCATTAGATATGGAGGAGACTAGTCCTCTTGATACTAAAACTAGTAAACATTTAAATTCGGTTTATAAACCTCATGTAGTTATTCCAGAGGTTTTTCCATTTCCTGATGCTATTTCAGATATGATTTCTAAGGAATGGAATAGACTGGGTACTTCTTTTACTCCTCCTTCATGGTTTAAAGAATTGTATCCTTTGCCTACTGATAGATTGGAGTTTTGGGAAAAGATCCCCAAAGTTGATGGGGCCATCTCTACTCTTGCTAAACGTACAACTATTCCTACGGAAGATAGTACTTCTTTTAAGGATCCTTTAAATAGGAAGCTTGAATCTTATCTAAGGAAAGCTTATTTATGTTCAGGCCATCTTCTTAGGCCTGCTATTTCTTTGGCTGATGTTGCAGCTGCTTCAACATTTTGGTTGGAAACTTTAGCGCAACATATATCTGATCATAATGTGTATAGCATTGTTAAATTAATTCAACATGCTAATAATTTCATTTGTGATGCCATTTTTGATATCATCAGAATTGATGTTAGATATATGTCTCTAGCTATTTCTCTTGTTAAGTGTAGTCAGTCCACGGGTCATCCATTACTTTTGGGATTATATCTCTTCCCCAACAGGAAGTTGCAAGAGGATCACCCAAGCAGATCTGCTATATAGCTCCTCCCCTCACATGTCATACCCAGTCATTCTCTTGCAAGCTAACTAAAGATAGGTTGTTGTGAGAGGGCTGTGGTGTTTTTAAACTTAGTTTATTTCTTCAATCAAAAGTTTGTTATTTTAAATGGCACCGGAGTGTGCTGTTTGTTCTCAGGCAGCATTAGAAGAAGAATCTGCCTGCGTTTTCTATGATCTTAGCAGACGTAACTAAGATCCACTGGCTGTTCTCGCACATTCTGAGGAGTGAGGTAAATTCAGAAGAGGGGAATAGCATGCAGGGCCCCCCTGCAAACGAGGTATGTGCAGTAAATTATTTTTCTAAGCAATGGAATTGACTGAGAAATTACTGCTGATACCAATGTAATGTAAGTACAGCCTTAAATGCAGTGGTAGCGACTGGTATTAGGCTGAGGAGTGTGTGTACACTGAAGTATTTTTCTAGGGAATGGAATTTGACTCAGAAAATACTGTTAATACTGAAGTAATGTGTGAGCCTTAACTGCAGTAAAAGCGACTGGTAGCAGGCTTATTAATAACACTTCATAACTTTTAAAATGTATGTTCAAAACGTTTACTGGCATGTTAATCGTTTTTTGTGAGGTTCTTGGTGATAAAACTTATTGGGGCATGATTTTTACCACATGGCTAACATTTGTTTCTGCATAGAAACAGTTAACTGAGCTTCCCCACTGTGTAATATGAGTGGGAGGGGCCTATTTTAGCGCTTTTTTGAGCAGTAAAAATTCAGTCACAATCTTCCTACTTCATCCTCCATGATCCAGGACGTCTCTAGAGAGCTCAGGGGTCTTCAAAATTCATTTTGAGGGAGGTAATCAGTCACAGCAGACCTGTGACAGTGTGTTTGACTGTGATAAAAACGTTAATTATTAAATTGTTATCCGTTTTTGGGTATTAAGGGGTTAATCATCCATTTGCTGGTGGGTGCAATCCTTTGCTAACTTAATACATTTACTGTGAAAATTTGGTTGCTATAACAAATTTGGTTCATTGTTATTTCAACTGTGACAGCTTTTTGTGCTTCTTAAAGGCACAGTAACGTTTTTTATATTGCTTGTAAATTTATTTGAAAAGTATTTTCCAAGCTTGCTAGTCTCATTGCTAGTCTGTTTAAACATGTCTGACACACATGAATCTGTTTGTTCACTATGTATGAAGGCCAATGTGGAGCCCCATAGAAAATTGTGTACTAAATGCATTGATGTAACTTTGAATAAAAGTCAGTCTTTACATGCAAAGAAATTATCACCAGACAACGAGGGGGAAGTTATGCCGACTAACTCTCCTCACGTGTCAGTACCTTCGCCTCCCGCTCAGGAGGTGCGTGATTTTGAGGCGCCAAGTACATCAGGGAGGCCCTTACAAATCACTTTGCAAGACATGGCTACTGTTATGACAGAAGTATTATCTAAATTGCCAGAATTAAGAGGCAAGCGTGATAGCTCTGGGTTAAGGACAGAGCGCGCTGATGATGTGAGAGCCATGTCCGATACTGCGTCACAATTTGCAGAACATGAAGACGGAGAGCTTCATTCTGTGGGTGACGGATCTGATCCAGGGAGACTGGATTCAGAGATTTCTAATTTTAAATTTAAGCTTGAGAACCTTCCGCATATTGCTAGGGGAGGTATTAGCGGCTCTGAATGATTGTAACACGGTTGCAATTCCAGAAAAATTATGTAGGTTGGATAGATACTATGCGGTACCGGTGTGTACTGACGTGTTTCCTATACCTAAAAGGCTTACAGAGATTATTAGCAAGGAGTGGGATAGACCCGGTGTGCCTTTTTCCCCTCCTCCCATATTTAGGAAAATGTTTCCTATAGACCCCACCACACAAGACTTATGGCAGACGGTCCCTAAGGTGGAGGGAGCGGTTTCTACTTTAGCTAATCGTACCACTATCCCGGTGGAGGATAGTTGTGCTTTTTCAGATCCAATGGATAAAAAATTAGAAGGTTACCTTAAGAAAATGTTTGTTCAACAAGGTTTTATCTTACAGCCCCTTGCATGCATTGCGCCTGTCACTGCTGCGGCGGCATTCAGGTTTGAGTCTCTGGAAGAGGCCGTTCGCACAGCTCCATTGGATGAAATTATGAACAAGCTTAAAGCACTTAAGCTAGCTAACGCATTTGTTTCTGATGCCGTCGTACATTTAACCAAACTTACGGCTAAGAACTCCGGATTTGCCATCCAAGCACGCAGAGCGCCATGGCTTAAATCCTGGTCAGCTGACGTGACTTCTAAATCTAAATTGCTTAATATTCCTTTCAAAGGGCAGACCTTATTCGGGCCCGGCTTGAAAGAAATTTATCGCTGACATTACGGGAGGTAAGGGCCATGCTCTACCTCAGGACAGGGCCAAATCAAAGGCCAAACAGTCTAATTTTCGTGCCTTTCGTAACCTCAAGGCAGAAGCAGCATCAACTTCCTCCGCTCCAAAACAGGAAGGAGCTGTTGCTCGTTACAGACAGGGCTGGAAAACTAACCAGTCCTGGAACAAGGGCAAGCAGGCCAGAAAACCTGCTGCTGCCCCTAAGACCGCATGAAGAGAGGGCCCCCTATCCGGAAACGGATCTAGTGGGGGGCAGACTATCTCTCTTCGCCCAGGCTTGGGCAAGAGATGTCCAGGATCCCTGGGCGTTGGAGATCATATCTCAGGGATATCTTCTGGACTTCAAAGCTTCTCCTCCACAAGGGAGATTTCATCTTTCAGCAAACCAAATAAAGAAAGAGGCGTTTCTACGCTGTGTACAAGACCTCTTACTAATGGGGGTAATCCACCCGGTTCCGCGAACGTAACACGGGCAGGGATTCTATTCAAATCTGTTTGTGGTTCCCAAGAAAGAGGGAACCTTCAGACCAATTTTGGACTTAAAGATCCTAAACAAATTCCTAAGAGTTCCATCATTCAAAATGGAAACTATTCGAACCATCCTACCCATGATCCAAGAGGGTCAGTACATGACCACTGTGGACTTAAAGGATGCCTACCTTCACATACCGATTCACAAGGATCATTATCGGTACCTAAGATTTGCCTTCCTAGACAGGCATTACCAGTTTGTAGCTCTTCCCTTCGGGTTAGCTACGGCTCCAAGAATCTTTACAAAGGTTCTGGGCTCACTTCTGGCGGTACTAAGACCGCAAGGCATAGCGGTGGCTCCGTACCTAGACATCCTGATACAAGCGTCAAGTTTTCAAACTGCCAAGTCTCATACAGAGATAGTTCTGGCATTTCTGAGATCGCATGGGTGGAAGGTGAACGTGGAAAAGAGTTCTCTATTACCACTCACAAGGGTTCCCTTCCTAGGGACTCTTATAGATTCTGTAGAGATGAAAATTTACATGACAGAGGCCAGGTTATCAAAACTTCTAAATGCTTGCCGTGCCCTTCATTCCATTCCACACCCGTCAGTAGCTCAGTGCATGGAAGTAATCGGCTTAATGGTAGCGGCAATGGACATAGTACCATTTGCGCGACTGCATCTCAGACCGCTGCAATTGTGCATGCTAAGTCAGTGGAATGGGGATTATTCAGATTTGTCCCCTCTACTAAATCTGGACCAAGAGACCAGAGATTCTCTTCTATGGTGGCTTTCTCGGCCCCACCTGTCCAAGGGGATGACCTTTCGCAGGCCAGATTGGACGATTGTAACAACAGACGCCAGCCTTCTAGGTTGGGGCGCAGTCTGGAATTCCCTGAAGGCTCAGGGATCATGGACTCAGGAGGAGAAACTCCTCCCAATAAATATTCTGGAGTTAAGAGCGATATTCAATGCTCTTCTAGCTTGGCCTCAGTTAGCAACTCTGAGGTTCATCAGATTTCAGTCGGACAACATCACGACTGTGGCTTACATCAATCATCAAGGGGGAACCAGGAGTTCCCTAGCGATGTTGGAAGTCTCAAAGATAATTCGCTGGGCAGAGTCTCACTCTTGCCACCTGTCAGCAATCTACATCCCAGGCGTGGAGAACTGGGAGGCGGATTTTCTAAGTCGCCAGACTTTTAATCCGGGGGAGTGGGAACTTCATCCGGAGGTCTTCGCTCAACTGATTCATCGTTGGGGCGAACCAGATCGGGATCTCATGGCGTCTCGCCAGAACGCCAAGCTTCCTCATTACGGGTCCAGGGACCCGGGAGCGGCGCTGATAGATGCTCTAGCAGCCCCTTGGGTTTTCCAGATGGCTTATGTATTTCCACCGTTTCCGCTGCTGCCTCGACTGATTGCCAAGATCAAACAGGAGAGAGCATCAGTGATTCTGATAGCGCCTGCGTGGCCACGCAGGACCTGGTATGCAGACCTAGTGGACATGTCGTCCTGTCCACCATGGTCTCTGCCTCTGAGGCAGGACCTTCTAATTCAGGGTCCTTTCAACCATCCAAATCTAATTTCTCTGAGGCTGACTGCATGGAGATTGAACGCTTGATTCTATCAAAGCGTGGCTTCTCGGAGTCGGTTATTGATACCCTAATACAGGCTAGGAAACCTGTTACCAGAAGAATTTACCATAAGATATGGCGTAAATATTTGTATTGGCGCGAATCCAAGAGTTTCTCATGGAGTAAGGTTAGGATTCCTAGGATATTGTCTTTTCTACAAGAGGGTTTAGAAAAGGGCTTATCCGCTAGTTCGTTAAAAGGACAGATTTCTGCTCTGTCTATTCTTCTACACAAGCGTCTGGCAGAAATTCCAGACGTTCAGGCTTTTTGTCAGGCTTTGGCTAGGATTAAGCCTGTGTTTAAGACTGTTGCTCCGCCGTGGAGCTTAAACTTAGTTCTTAATGTCCTGCAAGGCGTTCCATTTGAACCCCTTCATTCCATTGATATTAAGCTGTTATCTTGGAAAGTTCTGTTTTTGATGGCTATTTCCTCGGCTCGAAGAGTCTCTGAGTTATCTGCCTTACATTGTGATTCTCCTTATCTGATTTTTCATTCAGACAAGGTAGTTCTGCGTACTAAACCTGGGTTCTTACCTAAGGTAGTTTCTAACAGGAATATCAATCAAGAGATTGTTGTTCCATCATTGTGTCCTAACCCTTCTTCAAAGAAGGAACGACTTTTGCATAATCTGGACGTAGTCCGTGCCATGAAGTTCTATTTGCAGGCAACTAAAGATTTTCGTCAAACTTCTTCCCTGTTTGTCGTTTTCTCTGGACAGAGGAGAGGTCAAAAGGCTTCGGCCACCTCTCTCTCTTTTTGGCTTCGTAGCATAATACGTTTAGCCTATGAGACTGCTGGACAGCAGCCTCCTGAAAGAATTACAGCTCATTCTACTAGAGCTGTGGCTTCCACCTGGGCCTTTAAAAATGAGGCTTCTGTTGAACAGATTTGCAAGGCTGCGACTTGGTCTTCACTTCACACTTTTTCAAAGTTTTACAAATTTGACACTTTTGCTTCTTCGGAGGCTTTTTTTGGGAGAAAGGTACTTCAGGCAGTGGTTCCCTCCGTTTAAAGTTCCTGCCTTGTCCCTCCCTTCATCCGTGTACTTTAGCTTTGGTATTTGTATCCCATAAGTAATGGATGACCCGTGGACTGACTACACTTAACAAGAGAAAACATAATTTATGCTTACCTGATAAATTTATTTCTCTTGTAGTGTAGTCAGTCCACGGCCCGCCCTGTCTTTTAAGGCAGTTCAAATTCTTTTAATTTAACTCCAGTCACCACTGCACCCTATGGTTTCTCCTTTCTCGTCTTGTTTCGGTCGAATGACTGGATATGACATGTGAGGGGAGGAGCTATATAGCAGATCTGCTTGGGTGATCCTCTTGCAACTTCCTGTTGGGGAAGAGATATAATCCCATAAGTAATGGATGACCCGTGGACTGACTACACTACAAGAGAAATAAATTTATCAGGTAAGCATAAATTATGTTTTTAGCTAGAAGAGCTTTATGGCTTAAATCTTGGAATGCTGATATGACTTCTAAATCGACATTGCTATCTCTTTCTTTCCAAGGTAATAAATTATGTGGTTCTCAGTTGGATTCTATAATTTCAACTGTCACTGGGGGGAAGGGAGCTTTTTTGCCTCAGGATAACAAATCTAAGGGTAAATTCAAAGCTTCTAACCGTTTTTGTTCCTTTCGACAGAATAAGGAACAGAAACCTAGTCCTTCCCCTAAGGAATCTGTCTCCAATTGGAAGCCTTCCTCAATCTGGAATAAATCCAAGCCATTTAAGAGATCTAAACCAGCCCCCAAGTCTGCATGAAGGTGCGGCCCTCATTCCAGCTCAGCTGGTAGGGGGCAGATAAAAAAAATTTCAAGGATGTTTGGATAAATTCAGTCCAAAATCATTGGATTCAGAACATTGTCTCTCAGGGGTACAGAATAGGTTTCAGAGTAAGGCCGCCTGTGAGAAGTTTATTTCTCTCACGTATTCCAGTGAACCCAGAGAAAGCGCAGGCTTTCCTGAAGTGTGTTCCAGACCTGGAGTTATCTGGGGTAATCGTGCCAGTTCCTTTTCAGGAACAGGGTCTGGGGTTTTATTCAAATCTGTTCATTGTCCCAAAGAAAGAAAATTCATTCAGACCACTTCTGGATCTAAAGGTCTTGAATAGTTATGTAAGAGTACCAACATTCAAAATGGTGACTATAAGGACTATTCTGCCTTTTGTTCAGCAAGGGCATTATATGTCCATAATAGACTTACAGGATGCATATCTTCATATTCCGATTCATCCAGATCACTATCAGTTCTCTTTTCTAGACCAGCATTACCAATTTGTTGCTCTTTCTTTTGGCCTAGCGACAGCTCCAAGGATCTTTTCAAAGGTTCTCGGTGCCCTACTCTCTGTAATCAGAGAGCTGGGTATTGCGGTGTTTCCTTATTTGGACAATATCTTGGTACTTGCTCAGTCTTTACGTTCTGCAGAATCTCACACAAATCAACTAGTGTTGTTTCTTCAAAGGCATGGTTGGAGGATCAGTTTACCAAAAAGTTCTTTGATTCCTCAGACAAAGGTAACCTTTTTATGTTTCCAGATAGTCAGTGTCCATGACTTTGTCTCTAACAGACAAGAGACGTTTGAAATTGGTTCTAGCCTGTCGGAACCTTCAGTCTGTCATTCCCTTCAGTAGCTATGTGCATGGAAGTTTTAGGTCTCATGACTGCAGCATCGGACGCGATCCCCTTTGCTCTTTTTTTATATGAGACCTCTCCAGCTTTGTATGCTGAACCAATGGTGCAAGGATTATACAAAGATATCACAATTAATATCCTTAAATCCCAATGTTCAACTTTCTCTGACTTGGTGGTTAGATCCCCATCGTATAATTCTAGGGGCCTCTTTCGTTCGTCCAATCTGGACTGTGATCACAACAGATGCAACAGATCTTTCAGGTTGGGGAGCTGTTTGGGGATCTCTGACAGCACAAGGGGTTTGGAAATCTCAAAAAGGCGAGATTACCAGTCAATATTTTGGAACTCTGTGCAATTCTCAGGGCTCTTCAGTTTTGGCCTCTGTTCGAGAACCGTTCATTTGTTTTCAGACAGACAATATTACAACTGTGGCATATGTCAATCATCAGGGTGGGACTCAGTCCTCAAGCTATGAAAGAAGTATCCCGGATACTTGTTTGGGCAGAATCCAGCTCCTCTCTAATTTCTGCGGTTCATATCCCAGGTATACACAATTGGGAAGCGGATTATCTCAGTTGTTAGACTTTACATCCGTGAGAATGGTCTCTCCACCCAGATGTTTTCTCAAATTGTTCAGATGTGAGGGCTTCCAGAAATAGATCTGATGGCATCTCATCTAAACAAAAAACTTCCCAGGTACCTGTCCAGGTCCAGGGATCCTCAGGCGGAAGCAGTGGATGCATTGACACTTCCTTGGAGTTATCAACCTGCCTATATTTTCCTGCCTCTAGTTCTTCTTCCAAGAGTGATCTCCAAAATCATCATGGAGCAATCGTTTGTGCTGCTGGTGGCTCCAGCATGGTCTCACAGGTTTTGGTATGCGGATCTTGTTCGGATGTCCAGTTCATAACCTTGGCCACTTCCATTAAGGCCAGGCCTTCTATCTCAAGGTCCGTTTTTCCATCGGGATCTCAAATCATTAAATTTGAATGTATGGAAATTGAACGCTTAGTACTTGGTCATAGAGGTTTCTCTGACTCAGTGATTAATACTATGTTGCAGGCTTGTAAATCTGTTTCTATTATTGAGTTTGGAAGACTTACATTTCTTGGCATTCTTTTAGAATTCCTAGAATTTTACAGTTTCTTCAGGATGGTTTGGATAAAGGTTTGTCTGCAAGTTCTTTGAAAGGACAAATATCTGCTCTTTCTGTTTTATTCCACTGAAAAATTGCTAAACTTCCTGATATTCACTGTTTTGTACAGGCTTTGGTCCATATTAAGCCTGTCATTAAATAAATCTCTCCTCCTTGGAGTCTTAATTTGGTTTTGAAGGCTTTACAGGCTCCTCCATTTGAGCCTATGGATTCTTTGGACATTAAACTACTTTCTTGGAAAGTGTTGTTCTTTTTGGCCATCTCTTCTGCTAGAAGAGTTTCTGAATTATCTGCTCTCTCTTGTGAATCTCCTTTTCTGATTTTTCATCAGGATAAGGCAGTCTTGCGAACTTCATTTAAATTCTTACCTAAGGTTGTGAATTCTAACAACATTAATAGAGAAATTGTTGTCCCTTCTTTGTGTCCTAATCCTAAGAATTCTTTGGATAGATCTTTACATTCTTTGGATGTGGTGAGAGCTCTGAAATATTATGTTGGAGCTACTAAAGATTTCAGAAAGACTTATAGTCTATTTTTTATCTTTTCTGGTTCCAGGTAAGGTCAGAAGGCTTCTGCTGTTTCCTTGGCATCATGGTTAAAGCTGTTGATTCATTAAGCTTATTTGGAGTTGGGTAAAGCCCTGCCTCAGAGAATTACAGCTCATTCTACTAGATCAGTTTCCACTTCTTGCGCTTTTAAGAATAAGCGTCAGTTGATCAGATTTGTAAAGCAGCAACTTGGTCTTCTTTGCATACTTTTACTAAATTCTACCATTTTGATGTATTTGCTTCTTCAGAAGCAGTTTTTGGTAGGAAAGTTCTTCAGGCAGCTGTTTCAGTTTGATTCTTCTGCTTATGATTTAAGTTTTTCTTTTTCTTTTTTGAGAATAAACTTATACTTGGGTTGTGGATTAATTTTTTTCAGCGAAATGGCTGTTCCACATCTTGGGTATTGCTATCTCTTAAGTCACTAGCTCATGGACTCTTGCCAATTACATGAAGAAAACATAATTTATGTAAGAACTTACCTGATAAATTCATTTTTTCATATTGGCAAGAGTCCATAAGGCCCACCTTTTTTATGTTGGTTTTGCTTTTTTTGTATAAAGCACAATTATTTCCAAATTCCTTTGTTGATGCTTTTTACTCCTTTCTTTTTCACCCCCACTTCTTGGCTATTCGTTAAACTGAATTGTGGGTGTGGTGAGGGGTGTATTTATAGGCTATTTGAGGTTTGGGAAACTTTGCAACTCCTGGTAGGATTGTATATCCAATACATGACTAGCTCATGAACTCTTGCCAATATGAAAGAAATGAATTTTTCAGGTAAGTTCTTCCATAAATTATGTTTCTTTCATGTAATTAGCAAGAGTCCATGAGCTAGTGATGTATGGGATATACATTCCTACCAGGAGGGGCAAAGTTTCCCAAACCTTAAAATGCCTATAAATACACCCCTCACCACACCCACAAATCAGTTTTTCAAACTTTGCCTCCTATGGAGGTGGTGAAGTAAGTTTGTGCTAGATTCTACGTTGATATGCGGTCCGCAGCAGGTTGGAGCCCGGTTTTCCTCTCAGCGTGCAGTGAATGTCAGAGGGATGTGAGGAGAGTATTGCCTATGTGAATGCAATGATCTCCTTCTACGGGGTCTATTTCATAGGTTCTCTGTTATCGGTCGTAGAGATTCATCTCTTACCTCCCTTTTCAGATCGACGATATACTCTTATATATATATACCATTACCTCTGCTGATTTTCGTTTCAGTACTGGTTTGGCTTTCTACAAACATGTAGATGAGTGTCCTGGGGTAAGTAAGTAAGCTTATTTTCTGTGACACTCTAAGCTATGGTTGGGCACTTTTTTATAAAGTTCTAAATATATGTATTCAAACATTTATTTGCCTTGACTCAGGATGTTCAACATTCCTTATTTTCAGACAGTCAGTTTCATATTTGGGATAATGCATTTGATTCAATCATTTTTTCTTACCTTAAAAAATTTGACTTTTTCCCTGTGGGCTGTTAGGCTCGCGGGGGCTGAAAATGCTTCATTTTATTGCGTCATTCTTGGCGCAGACTTTTTTGGCGCAAAAAAAAAAAATTCTGTTTCCAGCGTCATACGTGTCGCCGGAAGTTGCGTCATTTTTGACGTTCTTTTGCGTCAAAAGTGTCGGCTTTCCGGATGTGGCGTCATTTTTGGCGCCAAAAAGCATTTAGGCGCCAAATAATGTGGGTGTCTTATTTGGCTCTAAAAAAATATGGGCGTCACTTTTGTCTCCACATTATTTAAGTCTCATTATTTATTGCTTCTGGTTGCTAGAAGCTTGTTCACTGGCATTTTTTTCCCATTCCTGAAACTGTCATTTAAGGAATTTGATCAATTTTGCTTTATATGTTGTTTTTTCTATTACATATCGCAAGATGTTCCACGTTGCAACTGAGTCAGAAGATACTTCAGGAAAATCGCTGCCCGGTACTGAAGCTACCAAAGCTAAGTGTATCACTTTTGGTATCTGTTCCTTCAGCTGTTGTTTGTATTAAATGTTATGACAAACTTGTTAATGCAGATAAAATTTCCTTTAGTACTGTTACATTACCTGTTGCTGTTCCGTCAACATCTAATACTCAGAGTGTTCCTGATAACATAAGAGATTTTGTTTCTAAATCCATTAAGAAGGCTATGTCTGTTATTTCTCCTTCTAGTATACATAAAAGTCTTTTAAAACTTCTCTTTTTTCAGATTAATTTTTAAATGAACATCATCATTCTGATACTGATAATGTTTCTTCTGGTTCAGAGGTTTGTGTCTCAGAGGTTGATGCTGATAAATCTTTGTATTTGTTCAAGATGGAATTTATTCGTTCTTTATTTAAAGAAGTATTAATTGCATTAGAAATAGAGGATTCTGGTCCTCTTGATACTAAAACTAAACGTTTAAATAAGGTTTTTAAATCTCCTGTAGTTATTCCAGAAGTGTTTCCTGTCCCTGATGCTATTTCTGAAGTAATTTCCAGGGAATGGAATAATTTGGGTAATTCATTTACTCCTTTTAAAACGTTTTAAGCAATTATATCCTGTGCCATCTGACAGATTAGAGTTTGGGACAAAATCCCTAAGGTTAATGGGGCTGTCTCTACTCCTGCTATATTTTTAGCGGATGTTGCTGCAGCTTCAACTTTTTGGTTAGAAGCTTTAGCGCAACAAGTAACAGATCATAATTCTCATAGCATTATTATTCTATAACATGCTAATTATTTTATTTGTGATGCCATCTTTGATATCATTAGAATTGATGTCAGGTATATGTCTCTAACTATTTTAGCTAGAAGAGCTTTATGGCTTAAAACTTGGAATGCTGATATGTCTTCTAAGTCAACTTTGCTATCCCTTTCTTTCCAGGGTAATAAATTATTCGGTTCTCAGTTGGATTCTTTTATCTCAACTGTTACTGGAAGGAAGGGAACTTTTTTACCACAGGATAAAAAAATCTGAGGTAAATTTAGGTCTAATAATAATTGTTTTCGTTCCTTTCATCACAACAAGGAACAAAAGCCTGATCCTTCATCCTCAGGAGCGGTATCAGTTTGGAAACCTTCTTCACTTTGGAATATATCCAAGCCTTATAGAAACCCAAAGCCAGCTCCTAAGTCCCCATGAAGGTGCGGCCCTCATTCCAGCTCAGCTGGTATGGGGCAGTTTACGTTCTTTTCAAAGAAATTTGGATCAATTCCGTTCACAATCTCTGGTTTCAGAACATTGTTTCAGAAGGGTACAGAATTGGCTTCAAGTTAAGGCCTCCTGCAAAGAGATTTTTTTCTTTCCCGTGTCCCAGTAAACCCAGCAAAGGCTCAAGCATTTCTGAAATGTGTTTCAGATCTAGAGTTGGCTGGAGTAATTATGCCAGTTCCAGTTCTGGAACAGGGGCTGGGGTTTTATTCTATCTCTTCATTGTACCAAAGAAGGTCAATTCCTTCAGACCAGTTCCGGATCTATCAATATTGAATCGTTATGTAAGGATACCAACATTCAAAATGGTAACTGTAAGGACTATCCTGCCTTTTGTTCAGCAAGGGCATTATATGTCTACAATAGATTTACAGGATGCATATCTGCATATTCCGATTCATCCAGATCACTTTTAGTTTCTGAGATTCTCTTTTTTAGACAAGCATTACCAGTTTTGTGGCTCTACCGTTTGGCTTAGCATCAGCTCCAAGAATTTTTACAAAGGTTCTCGGTGCCCTTCTGTCTGTATTCAGAGAGCAGGGTATTGGTATTTCCTTATTTGGACGATATCTTGGTACTTGCTCAGTCTTCACATTTAACAGAATCTCATACGAATCGACTTGTGTTGTTTCTTCAAGATCATGGTTGGAGGATCAATTTACCAAATAGTTCATTGATTCCTCAGACAAGGGTAACCTTTTTAGGTTTCCAGGTAGATTCAGTGTCTATGACTCTGTCTTTGTCAGACAAGAGAAGTCTAACATTGATATCAGCTTGTCAAAACCTTCAGTCACAATCATTCCCTTTGGTAGCCTTATGCATGGACATTTTAGGTCTTATGTCTGCTGCATCGGACGCGATCTCCTTTGCTCATTTTCACATGCGACCTCTTCAGCTCTGTATGCTGAACCAATGGTGCAGGGATTACACAAAGATATCTCAATTAATATCTTTAAAACCGATTGTACGACACTCTCTGACGTGGTGGACAGATCACCATCGTTTAGTTCAGGGGGCTTCTTTTGTTCTTCCGACCTGGACTGTAATTTCAACAGATGCAAGTCTTACAGGTTGGGGAGCTGTGTGGGGGTCTCTGACGGCACAAGGGGTTTGGGAATCTCAGGAGGTGAGATTACCGATCAATATTTTGGAACTCCGTGCAATTTTCAGAGCTCTTCAGTCTTGGCATCTTCTGAAGAGAGAGTCGTTCATTTGTTTTCAGACAGACAATGTCACAACTGTGGCATACATCAATCATCAAGGAGGGACTCACAGTCCTCTGGCTATGAAAGAAGTATCTCGAATTCTGGTTTGGGCGGAATCCAGCTCCTGTCTAATCTCTGCAGTTCATTTCCCAGGTATAGACAATTGGGAAGCGGATTATCTCAGTCGTCAAACGTTGTATCCGGGCAAATGGTCTCTTCACCCAGAGGTATTTCTTCACATTGTTCAAATGTGGGAACTTCCAGAAATAGATCTGATGGTTTCTCATCTAAACAAGAAACTTCCCAGGTATCTGTTCAAATCCCGGGATCCTCAGGCGGAGGCAGTGAATGCATTATCACTTCCTTGGAAGTATCATCCTGCCTATATCTCTCCGCCTCTAGTTCTTCTTCCAAGAGTAATCTCCAAGATTCTGAAGGAATGCTCGTTCTGCTGGTAGCTCCAGCATGGACGGATTCTTTTTCGGATGGCCTCTTGCTAACCATGGGCTCTTCCGTTAAGACCAGACCTTCTATCGCAAGGTCCTTTTTTCCATCAGGATCTCAAATCTTTAAATTTAAGGGTATGGAGATTGAACGCTTGATTCTTGGTCAAAGAGGTTTCTCTGACTCTGTGATTAATACTATGTTACAGGCTCGTAAATCTGTATCTAGAGAGATATATTATAGAGTCTGGAAGACTTATATTTCTTAGTGTCTTCTCATCATTTTTCCTGGCATTCTTTTAGAATTCCGAGAATTTGTTACAGTTTCTTCAGGATGGTTTAGATAAAGGTTTGTCCGCAAGTTCCTTGACAGGACAAATCTCTGCCCTTTCTGTTCTTTTTCACAGAAAGATTGCTAATCTTCCTGATATTCATTGTTTTGTACAAGACTTGGTTCGTATAAAACCTGTCATTCAGTCAATTTCTCCTCCTTGGAGTTTGAATTTGGTTCTGGGGGCTCTTCTAGCTCCTCCTTTTGAACCCATGCATTCATTTGGACATTAAACTTCTTTCTTGGAAAGTTTTGTTTCTTTTGGCCATCTCTTCTGCCAGAAGAGTCTCTGAATTATCTGCTCTTTCTTGTGAGTCTCCTTTTCTGATTTTTCATCAGGATAAGGCGGTGTTGCGAACTTCTTTTAAATTTTTTCCTAAGGTTGTGTATTCTAACAACATTAGTAGAGAAATTGTGGTTCCTTCATTATGTCCTAATCCTAAGAATTCTAAGGAGAAATCATTGCATTCTTTGGATGTTGTTAGAGCTTTGTAATATTATGTTGAAGCTATTAAGTCTTTCCGAAAGACTTCTAGTCTATTTTTCATCTTTTCTGGTTCTAGAAAAAGCCAGAAAGCTTCTGCCATTTCTTTGGCATCTTGGTTGAAATCTTTAATTCATCATGCCTATGTCGAGTCGGGTAAAACTCCGCCTCAAAGGATTACAGCTCATTCTACTAGGTCAGTTTCTACTTCCTGGGCGTTTAGGAATGAAGCTTCGGTTGATCAGATTTGCAAAGCAGCAACTTGGTCCTCTTTGCATACTTTTACTAAATTCTACCATTTTGATGTGTTTTCTTCTTCTGAAGCAGTTTTTGGTAGAAAAGTACTTCAGGCAGCGGTTTCAGTTTGAATCTTCTGCTTATGTTTTCATTAAACTTTATTTTGGGTGTGGATTATTTTCAGCAGGAATTGGCTGTCTTTATTTTATCCCTCCCTCTCTAGTGACTCTTGCGTGGAAAGATCCACATCTTGGGTAGTCATTATCCCATACGTCACTAGCTCATGGACTCTTGCTAATTACATGAAAGAAAACATAATTTATGTAAGAACTTACCTGATAAATTCATTTCTTTCATATTAGCAAGAGTCTATGAGGCCCACCCTTTTTGTGGTGGTTATGATTTTTTTTGTATAAAGCACAATTATTCCAATTCCTTATTTTATATGCTTTCGCACTTTTTTCTTATCACCCCACTTCTTGGCTATTCGTTAAACTGATTTGTGGGTGTGGTGAGGGGTGTATTTATAGGCATTTTAAGGTTTGGGAAACTTTGCCCCTCCTGGTAGGAATGTATATCCCATACGTCACTAGCTCATGGACTCTTGCTAATATGAAAGAAATGAATTTATCAGGTAAGTTCTTACATAAATTATGTTTTTCTAGGCCTCTGTGTGTGTAATATTCGCAATTGGTTAGCCATTCTACCGCAAACTTAACCCGGCATGTCCAATTATAATATTTTAGGTTTGATAAAGAAAGACCACCATATTTAGATTTATGTATGCTCCAGAGAAACTGGTTAAGAGCAGAGTTTTAAAATAAGGGTAGCGCTTACTGTAGGGAGGACTTCCGTTGGGGGAGGAGCAGTGCAGATCACCTGCATGACGGTGTGGTGAGAGAACGCCGAACTATCACATCCCCGCTCATAGCCACTTACCCCTATTGCGTTTGCAAGGGGAACAAGAAAAGCCTGTGGCGCTTGGTGTGGCTACGGCCCGCCAGAGTTGGAGTCCTCCTAAGCTGGTTATAGCTTGCGAACTCATCGCAGTAATTTTTACTTCTGCTGGAGACCTTTCACAAATTATGCATCCTGGGCTAAAAGGGAGGAAAAATAGCCGGGACCCAGAAAAATAAACCGCAGCTGCAAAGAAATAGGACTGCTCACAGGTGATTGCCTAGGCAGTACACTTCAGCTCAGCTTCTCTCGGACAGTACAAAGGCATCTACCACGAGCTGTGCAGTACGAGCTGCACATAGGGGTCAAGACATATAATAGCTTTGCTTAGAATTTTGTTATTACCCGCTATAGAGGCGATAAAGACCGGGAGTATATACAGCAGTTCCGAGGTCCACCCTTTGCAGCTGTTTAGTGCCTTACTGTGCTGGTTTCGTGCTCATGAATCTCTTGTGGAAAAGCCACTTGACTGCTGGGAGGTGATCCCCTAGCCGGTATATTTCAGCACAGCATCAGTCACAATCATAAAAGAGAAGGAGAAGCACCTGCCGGGAGCTGTGCAGCTTGAACTACAGACCAGGAAACAAAATACAAAGTAGCGGTTTTGGGAACTTCGCTAATCACCTGCTACAGATGTAACAAAGTAACCAGGAATATACTCAGCAGCTTCGAGGTCTACTGCCTACAGCAGATAAGTGCTTTAGTATGCTAATTTTTCTATAAATCTGATTGGAAAAAGATTCTTGGCTAACTGTTGCTGACGTCATAGCCGGTGTTCTCCAGCCTAGCTTCTGTTATTACTATACAGGAGAGGGTGAGGCACTTGGTGGAGGCTGTGTAGTACGAGTTGCACACCTGGGATAATTTGGAACCCGGCTCATCACTCTTTTCAAAGGCAATAAATGTCAAGCGACTGTGAGTGGCGAGAAACCTGCTTTTCTGCACGTTGTGGACGGACAGGAGTCCGGTAAAAGCAAGTACTCTCCCTTGTTACATGGTGACTCTAACATAAGGCACTGATCATCTGAGCCTGAGGGGAGGATCAGTGTGTTTGATACATAGTTAAATCTTATTGTACTTTCTCCTCACAGTCTGCTGTAAATTACTTATATACTGCTTATGTTAAACTAGGATAAGGGAAAAGTAATTTCATTTTTTTTTTTAATCTGAAAAAAAGAAAGGGGGGTCTGTATGTTATAGAAGAGAAAGCTCTCCTGAGTGTTTCATAGTTGAAATCATAACTGTACAAAATATGACATAAATACTTATATGGTGCCTCTAATCGATAATTTCATAAGAAAGAAGGAGAAAGGAAGGAAAGGCCGTAAGAGTTAGAATAGAAAAGAGTCTCATTCCATTGCTGTTTTCCTTGGTAATTGGTTGAAACTCGAATTGCAAAAAAAAAGAGGGGTGAAGAAGCATTTCTAATTGGGATAAAGAGATATTATTTTATGTCTTTCTGTGAAATAAGAAGGTTATTTTTTCTGATTTAGTCAGAATGGCATTTAAGGGGTAGAAAGACAAATTTAGAGAGAATTAGATATATCTACTCTCTTACTTCATAAATCTAATCTGGGGGGGATTATTTTCTGTATGTTTTTCTTAATTGACATCCTATGATTAAGCAACTTAGATGGTATTATATACTGCATTATAAAGCTAAGATTGCTGTGAGTGAGATTCACATAATTTTTTGTCATTATATCTAGCCATCTTGTGAGTATCTTTTTATATCTAAGGAATAATAGACTCTTTATTCAGAAGGAGTATCGGGCCAGGTCAGGGGTACACTCAGATAAATATTCTTACATTCACTGAATTCCGAACTTTTTTTCGGATCATCTAATTTTTCCTCTCTAGAAGTGAAGAGGATCTTATTCTTGTTAGTGTATAGCACTTCACGTTGTGTACTTGGCACATTTGTATTTAATTTATTTACACCTCTATTGATGAATTGAGCAAAAATTCCCTGTCTTATTTAGATTAAGCACGCACCCCTTTTCTTTTTTCTCTTTTCACTGTAATTTGATTATATGGAAAAATTTGTCACACACACTATCACCCAAAATGCCTGTAAAAAATAAAAAAACTAAGTCGCCCGAGCCTATACTAGACATCACTGGTGATTCCACACCTAGGAATATTGATAACCAGACCCTGATAGCTCAATTATACGTGAACTTTTCTCCCCTCAATTTGACTTGAAAAAAAAAGAACTTGGTACAATCTCTTCAGAGATAACTGTTCTCTCGACAGAAGTTAGGCAGTTCTCTAACAGAATGCTAGAGGCTGAGAACAGAATCTCTGAATTAGAGGACCAGGTCAATACCCAAGCCAATTCTATTGTTAAACAAGAGTCTAAAATAAATAATCTTCAATTGCCTCTTGACGAACTCAATTGGTCTTCCTGAATCAGCTGAATATGAAGATCTGATACATTTTACATCATTGGTATTACCTCAGGCTCTCGGCTTTCCACAATTGGCGTTACCAATCGCCATTGAGAGAGCACATAGAATGGGCCCAAAGAAGTTCCATTCTGAAGGCCCCACTAGGAACAGAATGTGTATCTTCAAAGTTTTAAACTTTCAGGATAAAATTCAGATAATGAGATTTAAAAAAAGTGATCCCCTTATTTTTGGAAATAGCAGAATCTTGCTATTCCAGGATTTCTCTACGGAAACTTCTTTAAAACGAAAGACAATGGCACCCTACTGTACCCAACTAATAAACAAAGGAATAAATGCGAGGATGGTTTATCCGGCCAAAATTACAGTTGAGCACAGTGGGTCCAGATTAGTCTTTTCTGAAGTTGAAGCAATTAAGGATTTCCTGGAAGATAAGCAAGATATTTGCTCTTCTCTTCTCCCTGTTTATTAAACGGTTAATAACCAGAATGTATTATCAAATGTCATACATTGGTTCCCAGGAGGTGTCAAACTTAAAAAACACAGGTAGAGTTATATACATAATTGTTCTTGTAGGTCATGAGGCTGATATATAGTGCTCCTCTTCCCTTACTGGATTAGTTGTCTCTTTTCTGTTTTTTGTTTTTTTTTCATTTTTATTGCATTGCCTCCCCTGGGCCCGCGAGGGGAGAAAATAAAAAGTTAAGGGTCTTTAGTGGATATTAACATTTTATCCTGGAACGTAGGAGGGATTGTCTCTCCTATGAAGCGTAAATTGATTATTAAATTACTGGCTAAACAGAAACCGGATATTGCTTTCATACAAGAGACTCATCTCACAGAACAGGAAGTCGCTAAGCTTAAGATAAAATGGGTAGGGGAGGTAATTGCCTCATCTTTTAGAAGGAGAAAATGTGGGGTGGCAATACTGTTTAGTAAATCTCTTGACTATAAGATCTTACAGGTGGAGACGTTACTGTTTAGTAAATCTCTTGACTATAAGATCTTACAGGTGGAGACGGATTCTGTGGCTAGGTTTATTTTATTACAAATCCTTATTAATAATACCAAATTTATTCTTTGTAATGTCTATGGTCCAAATAAATTTTGCAGTGAGTTTTGGGAGAATATTAAAGTAAAACTTTTCCCTCATATTAAAGAGAATCTCATTCTTGGTGGAGACTTTAATATGACTTTATGCCCTGAAGTAGACAGATTTTCACATAAAAATCTTCCAGAGATTAGGAGAAGCTCAAAATTCTTTTCTGGATTCTGCCAGAAATTACATGTCATTGATATTTGGCGCTGCCATAATCCTGATTTGTTGGGCTTCACATGTGAATCTAAAGCGCATAGGACATTCTCTAGATTAGATCTGTTTCTAATCTCTGAATCATTATCGATTTGTAAAACAGAGGCAGGAATTGGCGAGATCTTGATCTCGAATCACTCGATTATATCTTTAGTATTAAAGTGTCAGGACAGTTTTAAATCAAAAACCCCTAGGGTATTCTTCTATCCACGTTATCTATACAATAACCCGAGGTTTGTATGTTGGATAAAACAGACATGGAAGGACTATTGCACTCGTAATATTTCCTACTTTCATAAGATAGAAACCTTCTGGGAGGCGTCAAAAGCTGTCCTACGAGGTGAAATTAAGACATTCTTAGATGTTAGAAACAAGAAACAACGGGCTTGAGATCTTCAACTAACCAATCAGGTTAAAAATGCCTACATAAAATTTCATAGAGACCGTTCAAACAGTAATTGGAATAAGTATAAAGATCTAAGGAAGGAAAGGGATATATTCTTAGCGCAAAAACATCTAGAGGAAGAGACCAAAATGAATGTACATTTTAGTAGCTTTCATGGTAGCTCAGCTAAAAATCTAGCCAGACTGGTTAAAGTAAGAAAAAAGAAGAATTTTATACCTTGCATACAGGAGGGAAATATGAGATATACAAATTCAGAGGAGATATGTGGAGTGTTTTTCAAATATTATAAACAACTATACTCATTGGGGGAATGTAATCCCACTAATCAAGAGAATTTCTGGACTAAGATCATCTTACCTAAGATTCAGAAAGAGGAGTTAGAGTCTCTTAATGCTCCGATTACTATTGAAGAAATTGCGAAAGCAATAGATCTAGCTAAACTGAATAAATCTGCTGGTCCAGATGGGTTTCCAGCTGAATTTTATAAAAGCCTAGCTGAAGAGGTAATTCCAGTTTTGGAGAAATTTAATCCAATCTCAAGTTTTTTTTGCAGCAGCAAACATCTCATTAATATTGAAAAAAGGGAAGAATCCAGAAGATCCAACCTCTTACAGGCCAATCTCAGTGCTCAATGCGGATTATAAAATTTTAGCTTTGATTATTGCTCGTAGATTGGCATGTTGTTTGGATAAACTTATTCATCCTGACCAGGTTAGATTTATGTCAGGGCGGAATTCTGCTAAGAATGTTCGGAAGTTGACTACCCTGGCAGATTATATCTGGAATAGTGATCAATTTAAAGATAAAAGGGATTTAAAGGATATAGCTGTTCTTACTTTGGATGCTGTCAAAGCCTTTGACAGCATCACATGGACACATCTATTTACGACACTGGCAAAATTTGGCTTTTCAAATAATTTTTCGCATTTTGTCCGGAAAATTTATCGAGATCCAGTTTCATTCTTACTTGTTAATCGCACGCTTTCCCCCAAATTTGTCTTAGAGAGGGGGACAAGACAGGGCTGTCCCCTCTCACCTCTCTTGTTTAACATCGCTCTTGAGCCGCTCGCAACCAGGTTGAGAGATATTTTGCCTGGGATTCCAGCTCTAGATCAAAATTTAAAAATATTACTCTATGCGGATGACATATTAATATGTTTACAAAATACCAGTGAGACAATCCCTAAGGTAATAAGCACCTTAGAGTAATTTAGTTCCTTTGCTGGCTATAAGACCAATCGCCATTGAGAGAGCACATAGAATGGGCCCAAAGAAGTTCCATTCTGAAGGCCCCACTAGGAACAGAATGTGTATCTTCAAAGTTTTAAACTTTCAGGATAAAATTCAGATAATGAGATTTAAAAAAAGTGATCCCCTTATTTTTGGAAATAGCAGAATCTTGCTATTCCAGGATTTCTCTACGGAAACTTCTTTAAAACGAAAGACAATGGCACCCTACTGTACCCAACTAATAAACAAAGGAATAAATGCGAGGATGGTTTATCCGGCCAAAATTACAGTTGAGCACAGTGGGTCCAGATTAGTCTTTTCTGAAGTTGAAGCAATTAAGGATTTCCTGGAAGATAAGCAAGATATTTGCTCTTCTCTTCTCCCTGTTTATTAAACGGTTAATAACCAGAATGTATTATCAAATGTCATACATTGGTTCCCAGGAGGTGTCAAACTTAAAAAACACAGGTAGAGTTATATACATAATTGTTCTTGTAGGTCATGAGGCTGATATATAGTGCTCCTCTTCCCTTACTGGATTAGTTGTCTCTTTTCTGTTTTTTTTTTTTTTTTCATTTTTATTGCATTGCCTCCCCTGGGCCCGCGAGGGGAGAAAATAAAAAGTTAAGGGTCTTTAGTGGATATTAACATTTTATCCTGGAACGTAGGAGGGATTGTCTCTCCTATGAAGCGTAAATTGATTATTAAATTACTGGCTAAACAGAAACCGGATATTGCTTTCATACAAGAGACTCATCTCACAGAACAGGAAGTCGCTAAGCTTAAGATAAAATGGGTAGGGGAGGTAATTGCCTCATCTTTTAGAAGGAGAAAATGTGGGGTGGCAATACTGTTTAGTAAATCTCTTGACTATAAGATCTTACAGGTGGAGACGTTACTGTTTAGTAAATCTCTTGACTATAAGATCTTACAGGTGGAGACGGATTCTGTGGCTAGGTTTATTTTATTACAAATCCTTATTAATAATACCAAATTTATTCTTTGTAATGTCTATGGTCCAAATAAATTTTGCAGTGAGTTTTGGGAGAATATTAAAGTAAAACTTTTCCCTCATATTAAAGAGAATCTCATTCTTGGTGGAGACTTTAATATGACTTTATGCCCTGAAGTAGACAGATTTTCACATAAAAATCTTCCAGAGATTAGGAGAAGCTCAAAATTCTTTTCTGGATTCTGCCAGAAATTACATGTCATTGATATTTGGCGCTGCCATAATCCTGATTTGTTGGGCTTCACATGTGAATCTAAAGCGCATAGGACATTCTCTAGATTAGATCTGTTTCTAATCTCTGAATCATTATCGATTTGTAAAACAGAGGCAGGAATTGGCGAGATCTTGATCTCGAATCACTCGATTATATCTTTAGTATTAAAGTGTCAGGACAGTTTTAAATCAAAAACCCCTAGGGTATTCTTCTATCCACGTTATCTATACAATAACCCGAGGTTTGTATGTTGGATAAAACAGACATGGAAGGACTATTGCACTCGTAATATTTCCTACTTTCATAAGATAGAAACCTTCTGGGAGGCGTCAAAAGCTGTCCTACGAGGTGAAATTAAGACATTCTTAGATGTTAGAAACAAGAAACAACGGGCTTGAGATCTTCAACTAACCAATCAGGTTAAAAATGCCTACATAAAATTTCATAGAGACCGTTCAAACAGTAATTGGAATAAGTATAAAGATCTAAGGAAGGAAAGGGATATATTCTTAGCGCAAAAACATCTAGAGGAAGAGACCAAAATGAATGTACATTTTAGTAGCTTTCATGGTAGCTCAGCTAAAAATCTAGCCAGACTGGTTAAAGTAAGAAAAAAGAAGAATTTTATACCTTGCATACAGGAGGGAAATATGAGATATACAAATTCAGAGGAGATATGTGGAGTGTTTTTCAAATATTATAAACAACTATACTCATTGGGGGAATGTAATCCCACTAATCAAGAGAATTTCTGGACTAAGATCATCTTACCTAAGATTCAGAAAGAGGAGTTAGAGTCTCTTAATGCTCCGATTACTATTGAAGAAATTGCGAAAGCAATAGATCTAGCTAAACTGAATAAATCTGCTGGTCCAGATGGGTTTCCAGCTGAATTTTATAAAAGCCTAGCTGAAGAGGTAATTCCAGTTTTGGAGAAATTTAATCCAATCTCAAGTTTTTTTTGCAGCAGCAAACATCTCATTAATATTGAAAAAAGGGAAGAATCCAGAAGATCCAACCTCTTACAGGCCAATCTCAGTGCTCAATGCGGATTATAAAATTTTAGCTTTGATTATTGCTCGTAGATTGGCATGTTGTTTGGATAAACTTATTCATCCTGACCAGGTTAGATTTATGTCAGGGCGGAATTCTGCTAAGAATGTTCGGAAGTTGACTACCCTGGCAGATTATATCTGGAATAGTGATCAATTTAAAGATAAAAGGGATTTAAAGGATATAGCTGTTCTTACTTTGGATGCTGTCAAAGCCTTTGACAGCATCACATGGACACATCTATTTACGACACTGGCAAAATTTGGCTTTTCAAATAATTTTTCGCATTTTGTCCGGAAAATTTATCGAGATCCAGTTTCATTCTTACTTGTTAATCGCACGCTTTCCCCCAAATTTGTCTTAGAGAGGGGGACAAGACAGGGCTGTCCCCTCTCACCTCTCTTGTTTAACATCGCTCTTGAGCCGCTCGCAACCAGGTTGAGAGATATTTTGCCTGGGATTCCAGCTCTAGATCAAAATTTAAAAATATTACTCTATGCGGATGACATATTAATATGTTTACAAAATACCAGTGAGACAATCCCTAAGGTAATAAGCACCTTAGAGTAATTTAGTTCCTTTGCTGGCTATAAGACCAACATGGAGAAGAGCGAACTCATGTGGCTAGGTAAATATAATAAGGAACATACTAATACAATGTTTTGCACAGTTACAGCTATAAAATATTTGGGGTTGGAAATCCATAAAATTCCCAAACATTGGTATGCAGCAAACTTTGGAGCTCTTTTTCAAAAGATTAAAGAAGATCTTGAGCTATGGGTCGCTTTCCCCTTATCTATCACAGCTTCTATAAATTTGATTAAAACTATAATTTTTCCTTGGATTCTTTATCCCATGCATAACTTGCCAATAATTATATTAAATAAAGATCCATGTAAATTGAACTCTTGGTTCTCCAAATTTATCTGGAAATCTAAAAAAACGCGCATTTCTTTGAATAGATTATCACAAAAAATTTTGAATGCTGGGTTAGCTCTTTCTAATATTAGACTTTATAGTTTTGCCACATTGCTTAAAATAGCAATGGATTGGCTAGCTCAAACTAATAGAGTTGCTTCCCTTGATTTTGAATCCCAGTTGATTGTTCCTTGGTCTCTGAAGGCTCTTTTACATTGCCCGGTATATAAACTTCCTCTGAAAGTTTCCATCCTACAGTCTTTTAAAAATCCGATTCGTATATGGCAAAAGTTTTGTCATATATTAGAAATTGATCATTTCTTTTCCGACTTCTTACAGAGGCAACCCGCTTTTTACCCCAGGAATAGAGCAAAAAGTATTCCAAGAATGGCAGGATAAAGGTCTTAAGGACATCTAACAGTTATTGAATGATCAATATCAGATTCTACCTTGGGAAATGATCTCCCAACAATTTTCTCTTCATAGGGGGAACCTCTTTGCATACTTTCAAATTCGACACTATGTTTGCTCTCAAAGTTGGTATTCTTCAATTAGGTCTGAGTGGTCCGAGGTCAAGAGTTGTATCCAGAAATTTATAGCAGGAGATATATCAATCTCCTTAATCTATGATATTATGCTCACTGAACAGGGCATACTAGTGAGTGAAAAATGAGTTAATTCTTGGCTATTTTATATTCCTACAATTGATCAGGACAAGATTTCTAATAGCCTTGTGATGGTAGCCAGCTATCCTATTTCGGTAAGCTGGAAAGAATCTCATGTTAAACTAATGAATAATTTTTATTTATCCCCTCTCAGGATAGCTAAATTCTACCCCCTTAAAGGGGCTGATTGCCCTCGCTGTTTACATGCTAAAGCGGATCTCACGCATATGCTTTGGCACTGCCCTAAAATAAAACAACTATGGCAGAAAATTAAATATTTGTTCAATAGACTCTATAATGGGGCCTACTCGTTTTCACTGGAAGATATAGTATGTTTAATACTCAATCCCAGGACAGACTCAAAAATCTGAATCTTAAATACCATTATATTAATAGTTAGATACAATATCTTTAAATGCTGGATCGCTAAGCGCCCTCCTAGCTTGGGGTTAATTCTTAAGGGAGTACAATCCCAAATCATATATGAATCCTTCCATTTATCCCAGGCCTCAGAGAAAAGAATTAAAACTTTCTTGATAGACTGGGCACCGATCATTAAGACATATCCAATACAACTTCAGCAGCAGATTCTGTCTCCATTTGTTTCCTCTATTAGCTTTGCTGAGCTAGTTTTGTTACAAGTTTTCCCTGGCTCTTGGATTAGAAACTTTAGAGACATACCATAAGATGTAAAGACAGGAGCTATCTTTTTTACGGTCGATCCTCGCGGGACCGGGGGCCCCCTTTTTTTTTTTTCTTATTTTTAGACTCACTAGTTTTAAATAAAAAGGAAAAAAAAAAACATAGCCACTTAAATTATCTAAGATATTTGCTTGTTTTGTTTTTTTTTTGGACGGAAACATGTGTAAATGTATACATCTCTTTATTTGTATCTCAAACTAATTGGTTTATTATGCTGTATTCGAGTTGATATCGAAATGGTATACATTTTCTGCCGTCCTTTGTAATGATGAAGATCTTGATTTTTCTTTGTTGTTTCTTTCTGTTGGCTATGTATAATAAAGAAATATAATTAAAAAAATAAATAAAAAAAAAGAGCAGAGTTTATTTTGAGGTCTTTTCTACAAATAAAAATAGGAAGATTTTGAAATTTATAAAAGAAAGTGGTAGATTCCTCCATTTTTTAAGTAACAAAATGATATTAAAGGGACATGAAACCCAAATTTTTACTTTCATGATTTAGAAAGAGCATACAATTATAAACAACTTTCTAATTTACTTATATTATCTATTTTGCTCCATTCTTGATATTCTTTGCTGAAAAGCATATCTAGATATGCTTAGTAGCTGCTGATTGGTAGCTGCACATAGATGCCTCCTGTGATTGGTTCACCGTGTGCATTGCTATTTCTTCATTAAAGTATATCTAAAGAATGAAGCAAATTAGGTAATAGAAGTAAATTGGAATGTTGTTTAAAATTATATTCTCTTCCTTAATCATGAAAGAAAATGTTTGGGTATAGTGTCCCTTTAAGTTTATACTATTCTCCAGGACAAATACTAATGTTGATTCCAAAAAAACAAACAGATTGAGTACATGCATATCATCTTAATACAGTTGCCATTTTATAATTACCATGATGGTGTGTTTGTATCTATCTTAACCCAGTTATGTTCTTTTAACTACTCTTGTGGAAGTCCTTTTTCTTCCTTCTTTCCTAATAGGTCCTAGCTTAGGGTATGCATTATCTGAAGCCAGCAGGAAGGTTTGACAATATTTAGTAAAAGAGGTTGGGTGGACTCATGAAGAACTCTGAAGTATATGACCTAACTCCAAGGGGCATCTGGCTATATAGGGATCCTAAAGTATTAAACTTTCATGATTCAGATAGAGCATGCTGTTCTAAGAGATTTTCATTATCAAATAGTGCACAGTCTTTATATATGCACAGTGTATACATGTATGAATCTGGGATTGGCTGATGGTTGCCATGTGATACGTAGGGCAGGTAATCTTGAATACATTTTTAAATGCATCACAAAAAAAAATCAGAATAAGTGTTGATTGTGTAATTCTACTGTATTTAATGGTCCTTTAACATTGATTTATCACTTTGAAATTATGATTTTTATTTTTTTCGCCCAAGAATAAATCTTGTATTATGTTAATGTAATATTAGCTTTTAAAAACACCAATTGTTATTATGTAGGTTATTTAAATTGAAGCACATAGTTAGTTTCTAAAATGGAATTGTGATGATTTTGTGTGGTTTTTTTATAAGCATTTTTTATGCTTCCTAGGTTGAAAAACCACCTTCTGATGCCACTAGAAGTGCCAAGATAAATGATCGTGTTGAAGATAAAGCAGTTACCACCATCCCGGCTAATACTGTAAGTTCATTTTTGTGTTCATTTTCCAATAGCAATTGTTTCGGCAGTAAAGATATTAAGAATTACATAAATAATGGTACACATTGAGTTTATATGTTCTGTAAATAAATGGCTACATGTTTATTTTAATTTGCTGATATAGCAATTCTACAATACATTTATTTTATTCACATACTAGGCTGAACCTGCTCATTAATTAGAACCTATTTGGTGTAACACAAACCAAAACTTCTCATCAGGGCTCAAAATTTTAAGTCCTAAGCTACTAGCCAGGACAAAATGTTACTCGCCACTTCTAATCCCACCCACACCCACTACTTCATCCCCTCTTTGCATAGGTTTAGCCATTGTGAAACATTTTGTAATATTGTTTTTTTCTTTTACAAAGATATGACGAGTCCACGGATTTCATCCTTACTTGTGGGATATTAACCTCCTGCTAACAGGAAGTGGCAAAGAGCACCACAGCAGAGCTGTATATATAGCCCTTCCCCTCCACCCCCAGTCATTCTCTTTGCCTGTGTTATACTAGGAAGACATAGTAAAGTGAGGTGTTAGTTTTAGTTTCTTCAATCAAGAAGTTTTTTATTTTAAATGGTACCGGTGAGTTCTATTTTCCTCAGGGGGATATGGAAGAAGATTTCTGCCCTGAGGTTTGATGATCTTAGCATTTGTAACTAAGATCCACGCTGGTTTCCACAAGACTTCTGAAGGTAACCATGAGACATCTTCAGTGTGGAGACCGGTTTCATGCTACAAGCAGCATTAAGTTATGTGCAGCCTTTTTTTCTGAGGAGACTTGGTGTATCAGAACTGGCTGGCATTATTTCCCTGTATGGGAATGGGGTAAGCAGTAAAACCTATTTTAATAAGGGGGGGTGTTACTGGAGTCCCTAGTTTATATTTATCATTAGTTGATATTTGGGCATTATGTGACATGGGAGACACTATAAAAAACAATGTTTTATGTTTTTTATTTTTGGCACTTAAAACTTATTGGTTTTATGGTTGAGGGTTATATTGTGTGTGTATTTTTACTTTAGTGCAAAACTGCATTTCCATGCGGTGTTGTTTGGGCCTACTCCAACTTTTGACCTTAAGGGGCGGAGCCTATTTTGGCGCAATTTCTTCAGGCTTAGCAGCAGCAAACAGTAACTCAGTGGCTCCTGGACTGTGTAGCTGGTCTGAAGGGTTGGAAACTTGATTCGAAGTACCCTGGGGGCAGGTAGGCGCCACAGCTGCAGAGTGTATTTTTATCTATCTTTTGACTACATGTTGATATAAGTACTTCTAAAGCCTTATTTCTGTCCTTGCTTCTGGGTGCAGTTATTTTTGGATTAACCAACAATATTAAGTTAAATTTGGGAATAATTTAACGTTTTTTGTGCATTTTGGAAAAATTGTTCACTTTTTCTTTTCTTAAAGGCACAGTACACATTTTTTCTAATGTTTATTTTATGCTATAAATAAGTGTTTAAACGACTTTTGTGGTATTACTAGTCTGTTCAACATGTCTGACATTGAGGTTTCTCATTGTTCTATGTGTTTAGAAGCTATTGTGGAACCCCCTCTTACGTTGTGTACCTCTTGTACTGAAAGGGCCTTACAATGTAAAAAGCATATTTTAGGTAAAGATAGTGTACCTAAGGATGATTCTCAGTCTGAAGAGAATCAGGATATGTCATCCAATTCTCCCCAAGTGTCACAACCTTTTATGCCCACACAAGCGACGCCTAGTACTTCTAGTGCATCTAATTCCTTTACTCTGCAGGAGATGGCTGCAGTTATGTCAACTACCCTTACAAAGGTATTGTCTAAATTACCAGTGTTGCAGGGTAAACGCAGTAGGTCACGTATTAATGTAAATACTGAATCCTTTGATGCTTTATTGGCTATTTCCGATGTTCCCTCACAGTGCTCTGAGATGAGGATCTGGGAATTACTGTCTGAGGGTGAAATTTCTGATTCATGGAATGTTTTGCCTCCGACAGATTCGGATGCTATGTCATTTAAATTTAAGCTTGAACACCTCTGCCTGTTGCTTAGGGAGGTTTTAGCGACTCTGGATGATTGTGATCCTATTGTGATTCCTCCAGAGAAATTGTGTAAAATGGATAAATATTTGGAAGTTCCTACTTACACTGATGTTTTTCCGGTTCCTAAGTGAATTTCGGAAATTATTAGTAAGGAATGGGATAGACCAGATATACCGTTTTCTCCCTCTCCTAATTTTAAGAAAATGATTCCTATATCAGATACCATTCGGGACTCATGGCAAGCGGTCCCTAAGGTAGAGGGAGCTATATCTTCCCTAGCTAAGCGTACTACTATACCCATTGAGGATAGTTGTGCTTTCAAGGATCCTATGGATAAGAAATTAGAGGGTCTACTAAAGAAATTATTTGTTAATCAGGGATTTCTTTTACAACCTATGGCTTGCATTGTTCCAGTAACTACTGCAGCAGCTTTTTAGTTTGAGGCTCTAGAAGAGTCTCTTAAGGTTGAGACTCCATTAGATGACATTCTAGATAGAATTAGGGCTCTTAAGCTAGCTAATTCTTTTATTACTGATGCCACTTTTCAAATTGCTAAATTAGCGGCAAAAAATGCAGGATTTGCTATTTTAGCACGTAGAGCATTGTGGCTCAAATCTTGGTCTGCTGATGTGTCATTAAAACATAAGCTTTTAGCTATTCCCTTTAAGAGTAAGACCCTTTTTGGGCCAGAATTGAAGGAGATCATTTCTGATATTACAGGAGGTAAGGGCCATGCCCTACCTCAGGATATGTCGGTTAAAATGAGGGGTAAACAAAATAATTTTCGTTCCTTTCGGAACTTTAAAGGAGGACCCCCGCTTCTTCTTCCACAAAGCATCATGAAGGGGTGGCCCCTGATCCGGGACCGGGTCTAGTAGGGGGCAGACTTTCTTTCTTTGCTCAGGCTTGGGCAAGTGATGTTCAGGATTCCTGGGCACTAGAAATAGTGACCCACGGTTATCAATTGGAATTCAAGGATTTTCTCCCAAGAGGGAGATTTCATCTTTCAAGATTATCTGCAAACCAGATAAAGCGAGAGGCGTTCTTACGCTGTGTAAAAGACCTTTTTACTATGGGAGTAATCTGTCCTGTTCCAAAATTGGAACAGGGACAGGGGTTTTTACTCAAACCTATTTGTGGTCCCCAAAAAAGAGGGAACGTTCAGACTCATTTTGGACCTCAAGTGTCTAAACAAATTTCTAAGAGTTCCATCATTCAAGATGGAGACAATTCGAGCGATTTTGCCAATGATCCAGGAGGGTCAATATATGACTACTGTGGATTTGAAGGATGCTTACCTTCTTATTCCAATCCACAAAGATCATCATCGGTTTCTAAGGTTTGCCTTCTTGGACAAACATTATCAGTTTGTGGCTCTTCCTTTCGGGTTGGCCACAGCACCCAGAATCTTCACAAATGTTCTAGGGTCTCTTTTGGCGGTTTCTCAGACCGCAAGGGATAGCGGTGGCGCCTTATCTGGACGATATTCTGATTCAGGCGTCAACATATCTGACAAAATCTCACACAGACACAGTGTTGTCTTTTCTGAGAACTCATGGCTGGAAGGTGAACATAGAGAAGAGTTCACTTGTTCCACAAACAAGGGTTCCTTTTCTGGGAACTCTGATAGATTCGGTAGCCATGAAAGTATTTCTGACGGTGGACAGAAAATCAAAGATTTTGAATACTTGCCGAGCACTTCTGTCCATTCCTCGGCCATCAGTGGCTCAGTGTATGGAGGTAATCGGATTAATGGTAGCGGCAATGGACATCGTTCCGTTTGCTCGCTTTCATCTCAGACCACTGCAACTGTGCACGCTCGGTCAGTGGAATGGGGATTATGCGGATTTATCTCCAAAGATAATTCTGGATCTAGAGATCAGAAACTCTCTTCTTTGGTGGTTGTCGCCAGATCATCTGTCCCAGGGGACTTGTTTCCGCAGACCCTCGTAGGTGATAGTGACAACAGATGCCAGCCTTCTGGGCTGGGGTGCAGTTTGGAACTCCCTGAAGGCTCAGGGTGTTTGGACTCTCTACTTCCAATCAATACAGGTATACCCCGTTCATATAGCGGGTTAGGGACCGGAGCCCCGCTGTAAAGTGAAAACCGCCTTAAAGTGAAACAAGGCAGTTTTAGCTTTCTTTTCACTTGCCAGTGTGTTTAAAAACTTAAAAACATGTTTTAACTAACTTATATTAGGTGTACAATAGCGCTAACTTTAGTTTAACACTCGCATAGCACAGTATTCAATAAATACTGTACCTGTAACATAGTGACAATCACTGTAGTACAATTTGACAGAGTATAGCACTGAGACACAGATTGCACTGTAATGCTGTAAACAGAGTGAACAAAGCATAATAAAATGGTGCCAGTCACTTTTCTTGCAATCTCACGAAGATTACAGCACTGTTTTAAAATCCTTGGAGTTTGAACTTCAGCTCCACAAAGCGCTGTATTAGCGAAGCGCTGTAAAGTGAAGCGCTGTAAAGTAAGGTATACCTGTATTCTGGAGCTGAGAGCAATATTCAATGCACTTCAGGCGTAGCCTCATTTGGCTTCGGCCAAATTCATCAGATTCCAGTCGGACAACTTAACGACTGTGGCATATGTCAATCATCAGGGGGGAACAAGGAGTTCCTTAGCGATGATAGAAGTATCCAAGATAATCAGTTGGGCAGAGGCCCACTCTTGTCATCTGTCAGCGATCTACATCCCAGGGGTAGAGAACTGGGAAGCAGATTTTCTAAGTCGACAGACTTTTCATCCGGGGGAGTGGGAACTTCACCTGGAGGTATTTGCCTCATTGATTCTCAGATGGGGCAGACCGGAATTGGATTTGATGGCATCTCGTCAGAATGTCAAGCTTCAAGATACGGATCCCGGTCAAGGGATCCTCAGGCCGAACTGATAGATGCCTTGGCAGTACCTTGGTTGTTCAGCCTAGCTTATGTGTTTCCGCCGTTTCCTCTCCTCCCACGTGTGATTGCTCGAATCAAACAGGAGAGAGCTCTAGTGATCCTGATAGCACCTGCATGGCCACGCAGGACTTGGTATGCGGATCTAGTGGACTTGTCCTCTCTGCCACCGTGGAAACTTCCGTTGAGACTGGACCTTCTCATTCAAGGTCCTTTCCAACATCCAAATCTAATTTCTCTGCAACTTACTGCGTGGAGATTGAACACTTGATTTTATCGAAGAGAGGATTCTCTGATTCAGTTATCAATACTTTGATACAGGCTAGAAAGCCTGTCACTAGAAAAATCTATCATAAGATATGGCGTAAATATCTTTTTGGTGTGAATCCAAGGGTTACTCATGGAGTAAAGTTAGGATTCCTAGGATTTTGTCTTTTCTCCAAGAAGGATTGGAGAAATGGTTATCAGCAAGTTCCTTAAAGGGACAAATTTCAGCTTTGTCAATTCTGTTTCACAAATGTTTGGCAAATGTATCAGATGTTCAGTCTTTTTGTCAGGCTCTATCTAGAATTAAGCCTGTATTTAGACCCATTACTCCTCCCTGGAGTTTGAATTTAGTTCTTCGAGTTCTGCAAGGGGTTCCGTTTGAACCTATGCATTCCATAGATATTAAACTATTATCTTGGAAAGTTCTGTTTTTGGTTGCTATTTCTTAAGCTTGAAGAGTTTGAGCTTTCAGCATTACAGAATGATTCGCCTTATCTCATATTTCATTCTGATAAGGTGGTTTTTACGTTCCAAACCTGGATTCCTTCCTAAGGTTGTTTCGAATAAGAATATTAATCAGGAAATTGTTGTTCCTTCCTTGTGTCCTAATCCTTCTAAGAAGGAGCGTCTGTTACATAACTTGGACGTGGTCCGTTAAAGTTTTACTTACAGGCAACTAGGGATTTCCGTCAATCATCTTCATTATTCATTGTTTATTCTGGAAAGCGTAGGGGTCAGAAAGCTTCAGCTACCTCTCTTTCTTTTTGGCTGAGAAGTATCATCCACCTGGCTTATGAGACTGCTGGACAGCAGCCTCCTGAATGAATTACGGCTCATTCTTCTAGGGCTGTGGCTTTCACATGGGCTTTTAAAAATGATGCATCTGTGGAACAGATTTGTAAGGCTGCGACTTGGTCGTCCCTTCACACTTTTTCCAAATTTTACAAATTTGATACTTTTGCTTCTTCTGAGGCTATCTTTGGGAGAAAGGTTCTTCAAGCAGTGGTGCCTTCCGTTTAGGTTCCTGTCTTGTCCCTCCCTTTCATCCGTGTCCTATTGCTTTGGTATTGGTTTCCCACAAGTAAGGATGAAATCCGTGGACTCGTCATATCTTTGTAAAAGAAAACTAAATTTATGCTTACCTGATAAATTACTTTCTTTTACGATATAACGAGTCCACGGCCCACCCTGTTCTTTTTAAGACAGTTTTTCTTTATATTTTTTTTAAACTTCAGTCATCTCGGCACCTTTTTAGCCTTTCCTTTTTCTCTTCCTATACCTTCGGCCAAATGACTGAGGGTGGAGGGGTAGGGGAGGGGCTATATATACAGCTCTGCTGTGGTGCTCTTTGCCACTTCCTGTTAGCAGGAGGTTAATATCCCACAAGTAATTTATCAGGTAAGCATAAATTTAGTTATTTTATAACATAACAAATTAAATAATGCTGCATACAGTAACAAATTGTCAAAAATAAATTCATAGCAGTTAGAAGCATCAACTGTGGGATTTAGGGTAGACAACAACTGGATAGAAAAAGGAAGTTGTTAAACTGAGAGAGTGCTGTCAGTCATCTCTCCCTTTTTCTCGACTCCCTCCTCTCTTTAATCTCTCTTTCTCCAACATTGGTGTGTCCGGTCCACGGCGTCATCCTTACTTGTGGGAATATCTCTTCCCCAACAGGAAATGGCAGAGAGTCCCAGCAAAGCTGGCCATATAGTCCCTCCTAGGCTCCGCCCACCCCAGTCATTCTCTTTGCCGTTGCACAGGCAACATCTCCACGGAGATGGTTAAGAGTTTTTTGGTGTTTAAATGTAGTTTTTTATTCTTCTATCAAGTGTTTGTTATTTTAAAATAGTGCTGGTATGTACTATTTACTCTGAAACAGAAAAGGATGAAGATTTCTGTTTGTGAGAGGAAGATGATTTTAGCAGACAGTAACTAAAATCGATTGCTGTTTCCACATTGGACTGTTGAGATGAAGTAACTTCAGTTGGGGGAAACAGTTAGCAGACTTTTCTGCTTAAGGTATGACTAGCCATATTTCTAACAAGACCATGTAATGCTGGAAGGCTGTCATTTCCCCTCATGGGGACCGGTAAGCCATTTTCTTAGTCAAGCAAACAGAATAAAGGGCTTAATATGGGCTATAAAACTGGTAGACACTTTTATGGGCTAAATCGATTGCTTTATTTGGGCATTTTATACAAGTTTATGCTGATAATTCACATTTATAAACTTGGGGAACGTTTTTTAACGGCAGGCACTATGTTAGACACCTTATCTAGTCAGGGAGGGCCTTCCCAGTTGTAGGCTGAGCCTAATTTTCGCGCCATTACTGCGCAGTTGTTTTTGAGAGCAAGACATGCAGATGCATGTGTGAGGATCTGAAAGTAGCTGGAAAAGTTTCTAGAAGGCGTCACTTGGTATCGTATTCCCCTCTGGGCTTGGTTAGGTCACAGCAAAGGCTATAGCTGGGACTGTATAGGGGTTAAATTTGTAAACGGCTCCGGTTCCGTTATTTTAAGGGTTAAAATTTTGGTGTGCAATACTCTTAATGCTTTAAGACACTGTGGTGAAATTTTGGTAATTTTTGAACAATTCCTTCATACTTTTTCACATATTCAGTAATAAAGTGTTTTCTGTTTAAAATTTAAAGAGACAGTAACGGTTTTGTTTTAAAACGTTTTTTGTGCTTTATTGACAAGTTTAAGCCTGTTTAACATGTCTGTGCCTTCGGATAAGCTATGTTCTATATGTATGAAAGCCAATGTGTCTCCCCTTTTAAATTTGTGTGATAATTGTGCCATAGCATCCAAACAAAGTAAGGACAGTACTGCCACAGATAATGAAATTGCCCAAGATGATTCCTCAGATGAGGGGAGTAAACATGATACTACATCATCTCCTACTGTGTCTACACCAGTTTTGCCCACGCAGGAGGCCCCTAGTACATCTAGCGCGCCAATGCTTATTACCATGCAACAATTGACGGCTGTAATGGATAACTCCATAGCAAATATTTTATCCAAAATGCCTACATATCAGAGAAAGCGCGATTGCTCTGTTTTAAACACTGAAGAGCAGGAGGGCGCTGATGATAATTGTTCTGTCATACCCTCACACCAATCGGAAGTGGCCATGAGGGAGGTTTTGTCAGATGGGGAAATTTCAGATTCAGGAAAAATTTCTCAACAAGCTGAACCTGATGTTGTGACATTTAAATTTAAATTAGAACATCTCCGCGCACTTCTTAAGGAGGTGTTATCTACTCTGGATGATTGTGACAACTTGGTCATTCCAGAGAAATTATGCAAGATGGACAAATTCCTAGAGGTTCCGGTGCACCCCGGCATACCTTTTGTTCTCCCCCCTATATTTAAGAAATTATTTCCTATGGTCGACCCCAGAAAGGACTTATGGCAGACAGTCCCTAAGGTCGAGGGGGCAGTTTCTACTCTAAACAAGCGCACTACTATTCCTATCGAGGATAGTTGTGCTTTCAAAGATCCTATGGATAAAAAATTGGAGGGTTTGCTTAAAAAGATTTTTGTACAGCAAGGTTACCTTCTACAACCCATTTCGTGCATTGTTCCTGTCACTACAGCAGCGTGGTTCTGGTTCGAGGAACTAGAAAAGTCGCTCAGTAGAGAGACTTCATATGAGGAGGTTATGGACAGAGTTCACGCACTTAAGTTGGCTAACTCTTTTATTTTAGATGCCGATTTGCAATTCGCTAGATTAGCGGCGAAAAATTCAGGGTTTGCAATCGTGGCGCGCAGAGCGCTTTGGCTGAAGTCTTGGTCAGCGGATGTGTCATCCAAGACAAAATTGCTTAACATCCCTTTCAAAGGTAAAACTCTATTTGGACCAGAATTGAAAGAGATTATCTCAGACATCACTGGGGGAAAGGGCCACGCCCTTCCACAAGATAGGCCTTTCAAGGCCAAGAATAAGTCTAATTTTCGTTCCTTTCGCAATTTCAGGAACGGACCGGCCTCCAATTCTGCATCCTCTAAGCAAGAGGGTAATGCCTCACAACCCAAACCAGCCTGGAAACCGATGCAAGGCTGGAACAAGGGTAAGCAGGCCAAGAAGCCTGCTGCTGCTAACAAAACAGCATGAAGGAGTAGCCCCCGATCCGGGACCGGATCTAGTAGGGGGCAGACTCTCTCTCTTTGCTCAGGCTTGGGCAAGAGATGTTCAGGATCCCTGGGCACTAGAAATAGTTTCTCAGGGTTATCTTCTGGAATTCAGGGAACTACCCCCAAGGGGAAGGTTCCACATGTCTCACTTATCCTTAAACCAAATAAAGAGACAGGCGTTCTTACAATGTGTAGAAGACCTGTTAAAGATGGGAGTGATACACCCAGTTCCAATAAAGGAACAAGGAATGGGATTTTATTCAAATCTGTTCGTAGTTCCCAAAAAAGAGGGAACTTTCAGACCAATTTTGGATTTGAAGATCCTAAACAAATTTCTCAGGGTACCATCGTTCAAGATGGAAACCATTCGAACGATTCTGCCCACTATCCAGGAAGGTCAATTTATGACTACCGTGGATCTAAAGGATGCGTACCTACATATTCCTATCCACAAAGAACATCATCAGTTCCTAAGGTTCGCCTTTCGCCTTTCATTACCAGTTTGTGGCCCTCCCATTCGGGTTAGCCACTGCTCCAAGGATTTTCACAAAGGTACTAGGGTCCCTTCTAGCGGTTCTAAGACCGAGGGGCATTGCAGTAGTACCTTACTTGGACGACATTCTAATACAAGCGTCGTCCCTGTCAAAAGCAAAGGCTCATACAGACATCGTTCTGGCCTTTCTCAGATCACACGGATGGAAGGTGAACATAGAAAAAAGTTCTCTGTCCCCGTCAACAAGAGTTCCCTTCTTGGGAACAATATTAGATTCCTTAGAAATGAGGATTTTTCTGACAGAGGTCAGAAAGTCAAAACTTCTAAGCACTTGTCAAGTTCTTCATTCTGTTCCACGTCCTTCCATAGCGCAGTGCATGGAAGTAGTAGGGTTGATGGCTGCAGCAATGGACATAGTTCCTTTTGCACGAATTCATCTAAGACCATTACAACTGTGCATGCTCAAACAGTGGAATGGGGACTATACAGACTTGTCTCCAATGATTCAAGTAGATCAGAAGACCAGAGATTCACTCCGTTGGTGGCTGACCCTGGACCATCTATCCCAGGGAATGAGCTTCCGCAGACCAGAGTGGGTCATTGTCACGACCGACGCCAGTCTAGTGGGCTGGGGTGCGATCTGGGAATCCCTGAAAGCTCAGGGACTATGGTCTCGGGAAGAGTCTCTTCTCCCGATAAACATTCTGGAACTAAGAGCGATCTTCAATGCTCTCAGGGCTTGGCCTCAGCTAGCAAAGGCCAGATTCATAAGATTCCAATCAGACAACATGACGACCGTTGCGTATATCAATCATCAGGGGGGAACAAGGAGTTCCCTGGCGATGAAAGAAGTGACCAAAATAATTCAATGGGCGGAGGATCACTCCTGCCACCTATCTGCGATCCACATCCCAGGTGTGGAAAACTGGGAAGCGGATTATCTGAGTCGTCAGACATTCCATCCGGGGGAGTGGGAACTCCACCCGGAGATCTTTGCCCAACTAACTCAATTATGGGGCATTCCGGACATGGATCTGATGGCGTCTCGTCAGAACTTCAAGGTTCCTTGCTACGGGTCCAGATCCAGGGATCCCAAGGCGACTCTAGTAGATGCACTAGTAGCACCTTGGACCTTCAACCTAGCTTATGTATTTCCACCGCTTCCTCTCATTCCCAGGCTGGTAGCCAGGATCAAACAGGAGAGGGCTTCGGTGATCTTGATAGCTCCTGCGTGGCCACGCAGGACTTGGTATGCAGACCTGGTGAATATGTCATTGGTTCCACCATGGAAGCTACCTTTGAGACAGGACCTTCTTGTTCAGGGTCCATTCGAACATCCAAATCTGGTCTCCCTCCAGCTGACGGCTTGGAGATTGAACGCTTGATTCTATCAAAGCGTGGGTTTTCAGATTCTGTGATAGATACTCTGGTTCAGGCCAGAAAACCGGTAACTAGAAAGATTTACCATAAAATATGGAAAAGATATATCTGTTGGTGTGAATCCAAAGGATTCCCATGGAATAATATAAAAATTCCTAAGATTCTCTCCTTTCTACAAGAATGTTTGGAGAAAGGATTATCTGCAAGTTCTCTAAAGGGACAGATCTCTGCTTTATCTGTCTTACTACACAAAAGACTGGCAGCTGTGCCAGATGTTCAAGCATTTGTTCAGGCTCTGGTTAGGATTAAGCCTGTTTACAGACCTTTGACTCCTCCCTGGAGTCTAAATCTAGTTCTTTCAGTTCTTCAAGGGGTTCCGTTTGAACCTTTACATTCCATAGATATTAAGTTACTATCTTGGAAAGTTTTGTTTTTGGTTGCTATTTCTTCTGCTAGAAGAGTTTCAGAGTTATCTGCTCTGCAGTGTTCTCCGCCCTATCTGGTGTTCCATGCAGATAAGGTGGTTTTGCGTACTAAACCTGGTTTTCTTCCAAAGGTTGTTTCTAACAAGAATATTAACCAGGAGATAGTTGTACCTTCTTTATGTCCGAATCCAGTTTCAAAGAAGGAATGTTTTTTACACAATTTGGACGTAGTCCGTGCTTTAAAATTCTATTTAGAGGCTACAAAAGATTTCAGACAAACATCTTCTTTGTTTGTTGTCTATTCTGCTAAAAGGAGAGGTCAAAAAGCGACTTCTACCTCTCTTTCCTTTTGGCTTAAAAGCATCATCCGATTGGCTTATGAGACTGCCGGGCGGCAGCCTCCTGAAAGAATCACAGCTCACTCCACTAGGGCTGTGGCTTCCACATGGGCCTTCAAGAACGAGGCTTCTGTTGACCAGATATGTAAGGCAGCGACTTGGTCTTCACTGCACACTTTTGCCAAATTTTACAAATTTGATACTTTTGCTTCTTCGGAGGCTATTTTTGGGAGAAAGGTTTTGCAAGCCGTGGTGCCTTCCGTTTAGGTAACCTGATTTACTCCCTCCCTTCATCCGTGTCCTAAAGCTTTGGTATTGGTTCCCACAAGTAAGGATGACGCCGTGGACCGGACACACCAATGTTGGAGAAAACAGAATTTATGCTTACCTGATAAATTACTTTCTCCAACGGTGTGTCCGGTCCACGGCCCGCCCTGGTTTTTTAATCAGGTCTGATGAATTATTTTCTCTAACTACAGTCACCACGGTACCATATGGTTTCTCCTATATTTTTCCTCCTGTCCGTCGGTCGAATGACTGGGGTGGGCGGAGCCTAGGAGGGACTATATGGCCAGCTTTGCTGGGACTCTTTGCCATTTCCTGTTGGGGAAGAGATATTCCCACAAGTAAGGATGACGCCGTGGACCGGACACACCGTTGGAGAAAGTAATTTATCAGGTAAGCATAAAATCTGTTTTTTACCCTCTCTCTTCTCTCTCAGGCCATATCGTCTTTTTTCCCCCTCTCTTATATCTCTTCACTCTTTTTTTTCTGCATTCTCTCTTAACTCTACCTTCTTCTACATTTAACTTTTTCTCTAAAGTCTCTCTCTCTCTCTCTCTCTCTGCCCCGTTAACCTTCTCGGAAGTAACATTTTAACGACTAATGGGGTTCCTACAGCCCTAGAGGAATAACGTATACTTGTACTTTCATGGCTATATAATATCCCTTTAGAATCTAGATAATACATTTCCACTCATCAATGGCTAGTGAGCTAGTGGAGATTTTTAGCCATTTTCTTTCATGTAATTGGCAAGAGTCCATGAGCTAGTAACGTATGGGATATACAATCCTACCAGGAGGGGCAAAGTTTCCCAAACCTTAAAATGCCTATAAATACACCCCTCACCACACCCACAATTCAGTTTTACAAACTTTGCCTCCCATGGAGGTGGTGAAGTAAGTGTGTGCTAGATTCTTCGTTGATATGCGCTTCGCAGCAGGTTGAAGCCCGGTTTTCCTCTCAGAGTGCAGTGAATGTCAGAGGGATGTGAAGAGAGTATTGCCTATTTGAATACAATGGTCTTCCTCTAGGGGATCTATTTCATAGGTTCTCTGTTATCGGTCGTAGAGATTTCTTCTCCTACCTCCCTTTTCAGATCGACGATATACTCTTATATACCATTACCTCTACTGATTCTCGTTTCAGTACTGGTTTGGCTATCTACTATATGTAGATGAGTGTCCTGGGGTAAGTAAGTCTTATTTTTTGTGACACTCCAAGCTATGGTTGGGCACTTTATATGTAAAGTTCTAAATATATGTGTTTAAACTTATATTTGCCATGATTCAGGATAATCAGTATTCCTTCATTCAGACTGTCAGTTTCATTATTTGGGATAATGCATATGAATAAATATTTTTTTCTTACCTTAAAAATTTTCAATTTACTTTTTTCCCTGCGGGCTGTTAGGCTCGCGGGGGCAGAAAATGCTTCAATTTATTGCATCATTTTTGGCGCAAACTTTTTGTCATTTACGGCGCCGTAGTTGACGCCGGACGTTTGTTCCCCGTTACGTAATTTTTTGACGCATGTGTGTTCAGACGTTTTTTTGCGCCAAAAAATGTGGGCGTCGTTTTCGGCGTCAGAGGATGTGGCGTCATACTTGGCGCCAAAAAATATGGGCGTTGTACTTAGCGCCAATAATGTGGCGTCATACTTGGCGCCAAAAATGTGGGCGTCATACTTGTTCCACTTTTTCTCACATTATTTAAATCTCACTTTTTTGTTGCTTCTGGTTGCTAGATGCTTGTTTGTTTTGCATTTTTTCCCATTCCTGAAACTTTCATTTAAGGAATTAAATAATTTTGCTTTATATGTTGTTTTTTTCTATTACATATTGCAAGATTTTTCGTACACTGTTCCTGTATCAAAACATGCTGAGGGATTCCTGTTGACTGAGATGTTATAAATGTTGATCTTTAGCTATGGTTTGTATTAAGTTATCATGATAAACTTTTACATGCAGAATCCATTAGTATTTATGCTTTATATATTGCTATTCTTTTTTACATCTTATGTACAAGATATACTTAGAAAATTTATAAGAATATTTTTCTGATTCTATTTTAAAGGCTTTGTCTGACATCCCGCCTTCTAATAAAATTTTTAGTTCTTTTTCAAACTTCTTTTTTAGTTAATGAAGTTTCAAAATGACCAACAACATACTGAATTATCCTTCTCTGATGGTGTTTTTTCTCATTCAGAATTTTTTCTTCATCAGATATTGACACTAACAAATCTACTTTTTTTGTTTTTTAATAGAATACATTTGTTCTTTGTTCAAAAGGTGTTGATTATTTTGGATATTGAAGTAACATTTAAATACTGCTTACTTGTCTTCTGTGGTTTCTTCAGAGGTTTTTTCCAGTTCCTGATACTAGGGAATGGAATAGGATGAGAATTTTCTTTTAGTCCTTCTTTAAGGTTTTTAAATTGTATTCTTTGCCGGCAGTTAGTTTTCAGTTTTGAGAAAAGATTCCCCAAGTTAATGGGGCTATCTCTACTTCTGCTAAATATACTATTATTCTTATAGCAAATAGTATTTATTTTTTTCCTTCAGATGGTCATATCTTATTTAAGGAAAATTATTTTCAGGTACTTTTCTTAGACCTGTAATTTATTTGGCTTATGTTGCAATTGCTTCATCTTTCTGGTTGGATTTCTTTAAGATCAAGTATCGGATTATGATTTGTTTAGCATTATTAAAAGGACAAAATCTACTACTCATTTGGAGTTCAGACTAAGTGCTTTTGCATTGTCTTGTTTTTCTTGCATTTGTTGATTGTGCAAGTCCAGTGTGTTGACTGGTCCTTTAACTTAATTAACATGCTAATAATTTCATTTGTGTTCTCATTTTATTAAATATTTTCGCAATTGAGGTTTAATCTATGTCTTTAGCTATTTTAGCTAGAAGAACTTTGTGATTTCAATCTTGGAATGCTAATTTGATTTTTAAAATCCATATTTCTTTTTTTCCAAGATAATCAATTATTTGGTTCATAATTGGATTCAAATCTTTAACTGTTCTATGGGCTTTAAGATTGAGTTCTAAGACTAAAACTTTAAGCTTATATTAGTTTTCTGTTCTTACTAAGGAATGGAGTTCTGAATTCTTCCCCAAGTAACATGTTTATAATTGGAAGTTTTTTTCTTCATTCAATTAAGCTTTTTAAGAGTCTGCTCCCCAAATTTGCATGTAGGTTCGGTTCTTATTCCAGCTTGACTGGTAGAGGGCAGGTTAAGACTTTTTTGAAATTTGTTTGGTTCTATTCGGTCCAAACTTCTTAGACTTTGGGTACAGAATAGGATTCAGAGTAAAACCATCTGTGAGAAGTCTTTTTTCTCTATCGTATTCCAGCTATTCCAGTAAGACTAACACTTTCCTGAAGTGTGTTTCAGACCTATATGTTTTGGGTACTGGTGAAGCGCGGCTGGTCACCCGTTGGGGCTCAAGCGCTGCTCAGACCTGGAGTCTTCTGGGGTATTTATTCCAGTTCCATTTTTAGGAACTGGGTTTTGGGGTTTTATTCAAGACTATTCATTGTTCCAAAGATAGAAAATCTTTTTGAATTGTCATATAAATGTACCATCTTTTAGAATGTTGGTATATGGTCTATTCTGCCTTTTTGGTCAGTGATGGCATTATTTGTTTACATTAGATACAATAGATGCATATCTTCATTTTCTGTTTTCATTCAGATTATTTTTATTTTCTGAGATTCTCTTTTGTTGACAAGCATTACCAATTTGTTGCTTTTCCTTCTGGTCAAGCGACAGCTCTAAGAATCTTTTCAAGGTTCTCTGTGTTTTTTATTTGGACGGTATTCTGGTACTGGCTCAGTCTTTTCATTCTGTGGAATCTCATACGATTCAACTTTGTTGTTTCTTCAAGACATGGTTAGAGGATCTTTTTATCAAAAGCTCCTTGATTTCTCACACAAGGGTCACCTTTTTTAGGTTTCCAGATAAATTGTGTCAATGTTTTTGTCTCTAATAGACAAGTGACAAGTTTATTGGGTTCCGTTTGTCGGAACTTTCAGTCTCTATTTTCTTCAAGTTGCTATATATGCATGGAAGTTTTAGGTTTCATGGCTGCAGCATTGGATTCGATTCCCTTTGCTCATTTAGGAAACCTTTTCAGTTTCTTATACTGAATAATGTTGCAGGGATTCTAGGATATCACTTTTTATATCTTTGAATCCTAATGTTTAACTATCTTTGATTCGGTGGTTAAGATCACCATCATTTAGTTCTTCAGGTCTCTTCGGTTCTTTCAACCTGGACCATGATCTCTACAGGTGCAAGTCTTTTAGGTTGGGATGCTGTCTGAGGATTTCTGTCAGCACAAGGGGTTTGGAAATCTCAGGAGCCGAGATTACCATTTCATATTTTTGGAACTCAGTACATTCTCAGAGTTCTTCAGTTTGGTTTCTTTTGAAGAAGAGACAGTTATTGTTTTTTCAGACAGACAATGTCACAACTGTGGCGTATGTCAATCATCAGGGTGGGACTATCAGTTCTTAGGCTGTGACAGGAAGTATCTTGGATATTTGCTTGGGCTAAATCCAGCTCCTATCTAATTTCTGTGGTCTTTTTCCACAGGTATAGACAACTGGGAAGCGGATTATCTCTGTTAATCAAGCTTTACATCCGGGAGAATGGTCCTTTTACCCAGATATGTTTTTCAATTTTTCAGATGTGAGGGTTTCCAGAAATAGATCTGTTGGTATCTCATCTAAACAAGGAACTTCCCAGGGGCCTCTTCAGGTCCAGGGATACTCAGGCGGAAGTAGTGTATGCATTGACACTTCTTTGGAATTATCAATCTGCCTATATTTTTTCATCTCTGGTTCTTCTTTTAAGAGTGATTTTCAAAATCATCAGAGAGCAATCTTTGGTGTGGCTGGTGGCTCTAGCATGGCCACACAGGTTTTGGTATATGGTTTTTGTTTGGATGTTCAGTTGCCAATCTTGGTTACTTCCATTAAGGCCAGACCTAATATCTTAACATTTGTTTTTTTCATCAGGAATTCAAATTATTAATTTGATGGTATGAAAATTTAACGCTTAGTACTTAGTCATAGAAGTTTCTCTGACTCAGTAATTAATACTATGTTGCAGGCTCGTAAATCTGTGTCTAGTAGGATTTATTATCGAGTTTGGAAGATTTACATCTCATGATGCTCTTCTTATGAATTCTCTTGGCATTCTTTTAGAATTCCTAGGATTTTTTAGTTTCTTCATAAGGTTTTGTCTGCATGTTCCTTAAAAGGACAAATCTCTGCTTTTCCTGTGCTGTTTCACAGTAAGAATTGCTAAATCTTTCTGATTTTCATTGTTTTGTTCAGGCTTTGGTTCGTATCAAGCCTGTCATTAAGCTATTTTCTCCTCTTTGGAGTTTTAATTTGATTATGAAGGCTTTACAGGCTCTTCTGTGTGAGCATATGCTTTCTTTGGACATTAATTACTTTCATGGAAAGTATTGTTCTTTTTAGACATCTCTTCAGCTAGAACAGTTTTTGAATTATCTGTTCTTTCTTGTGAATCTCCTTGTTCTGATTTTTCATCAGGATAAGGTGGTTTTTGCTGTCCTCATTTCAATTTTCACCTAAAGTTGTGAATTCTAACAACATTAGTGTAGAAATTATGTCTTTTCCTTGTGTCCTAATCCTAAGAATTCTTTGGTAAGATTCTTACATTCTTTGGATGTGGTAAGAGTTTTGAAATATTATGTTGAAGCTACTCAGATTTCAGACAGACTTCTAGTCTATTTGCTATCTTTTCTGGTTTTAGGAAGGTCAGAAGGCTTCTGCCATTTCTTTGGCATCTTGGTTAAAGCTTTTGATTCATCATGCTTATTTGGAGTCGGGTTAATCCCCGTCTCAGAGGATTACGGCTCTTTCTACTAGGTCAGTTTCTACTTCCTGGGCTTTTTAAGAATGAAGCTTCTGTTGATCAGATTTGCAAAGCAATGACTTGGTCTTCTTTGCATATTTTTACTCAATTCTACCATTTTGATGTTTTCTCTTCTTTAGAAGCAGTTTTTGGTAGAATAGTACTTCAGGCAGCTGTTTCAGTTTGATTCTTCTGCTTATAATTTCTGTTTTTTTCATTATAGAAATTGAAACTTTTGATTTTGGTAATGGATTAATTTTTCAGCGGAATTGGCTATCTTTATTTTATCCCTCCCTCTCTAGTGACTCTTGCGTGGAAGTTCCACATCTTGGGTATCTGCTATCCCATACGTCACTAGCTCATGGACTCTTGCTAATTACATGAAAGAAAACATAATTTATGTAAGAACTTACCTGATAAATTCATTTCTTTCATATTAGCAAGAGTCCATGAGGCCCACCCTTTTTGTGGTGGTTATGATTTTTTTGTATAAAGCACAATTATTTCAATTCCTTTTTTTGATGCTTTCGCTCCTTTCTTATCACCCCACTTCTTGGCTATTCGTTAAACTGAATTGTGGGTGTGGTGAGGAGTGTATTTATAGGCATTTTAAGGTTTGGGAAACTTTGCCCCTCCTGGTAGGAATGTATATCCCATACGTCACTAGCTAATATGAAAGAAATGAATTTATCAGGTAAGTTCTTACATAAATTATGTTTTTTTTGGTTGGAAAGTTTAGCGCAACAGGAAATGGATCCTGATTTGTCAAGCATTGTTCGCTTGCTTCAACATGCTAATCATTTTATTTGTGATGCCATTTTTGATATCATCAAAATTGATGTTAAATCTATGTCTTTAGCTATATTAGCTAGAAGAGCTTTGTGGCTCAAATATTGGAATGCTGACATGGTATCTAAGTCTAGATTACTATCTCTTTCTTTCCAAGGTAATAAGTTATTTGGTTCTCAGTTGGATTCGATTATTTCAACTGTCACTGGGGGGAAGGGAGTTTTTTTGCCTCAGGATAAAAGAACTAAGGGTAAATCTAAAGCTTCTAACCATTTTCGTTCATTTCGACAAAATAAGGAACAGAAACCTAATCCTTCCCCCAAAGAATCTGGTTCCAATTGGAAACCTTCAAGTTGGAGTAAATCCAAGCCATTTAAGAAACCAAAGCCAGCCCCCAAGTCTGCATGAAGGTGCGGCCCTCATTCCAGCTCAGCTGGTAGGGGGCAGATTAAGATTCTTCCAAAACATTTGGGCAGATTCTGTCAAAAATTAATGGATTCAGAGTATTGTCTCTCAAGGGTACCGAATAGGATTCAGTGTAAGACCTCCTTTGAGAAGATTTCTTTCTCTCACGCATCCCAGCAAATCCAGTAAAGGCTCAGGCTTTTCTGAAGCGTGTTTCAGACCTGGAGCTTTCAGGGGTAATCATACCAGTTCCGTTTCAGGAAGAGGGTCTGGGGTTTTATTCAAATCTATACTTTGTCCCAAAGAAAGAAAATTCATTCAGGCCAGTTCTGGATCTGAAAAATTTGAATCGTTATGTAAGAGTGCCAACTTTCAAAATGGGGACTAATAAGGACTATTCTGCATTTTGTTCAGCAAGGGCATTATATGTCCACAATAGACTTACAGGATGCATATCTTCATATTCCGATTCATTCAGACCACTATCCGTTTCTGAGATTCTCTTTTCTAGACAAGCATTACCAATTTGTCGCTCTTCCATTTGGCCTAGCAACAGTTCCAAGAATCTTTTCAAAGGTTCTCGGTGCCCTACTCTCTGTAATCAGAGAACGGTGTATTGCAGTGTTTCCTTATTTGGACGATATCTTGGTACTAGTTCAGCCTTTACATTCTGCAGAATATCACACGAATCAACTAGTGTTGTTTCTTCAAAGACATGGTTGGAGGATCAATTTACCAAAAAGTTATGATTCCTCCGACAAGGGTCACCTTTTTAGGTTTCCAGATAGATTCAGTGTCCATGATTTTATCTCTAACAGACAAGAGACGATTAAAATTGGTTTCAGCTTGTCGGAACCTTCAGTCTCAATCATTCCCTTCAGTAGCTATGTGCATGGAAGTTTTAGGTCTCATGACTGCTGCATTGGACGCAATTCCCTTTGCTCGTTTTCATATGAGACCTCTCCAGCTTTGTATGCTAAACCATTGGTGCAGGGATTATACAAAGATATCACAATTAATATCCTTAAATCCCAATGTTCGACTCTCTCTGACTTGGTGGTTAGATCACTATCATATAGTTCAAGGGGCCTCTTTTGTTCGTCCAACCTGGACTGTGATCACAACAGATGCAAGTCTTTCAGGTTGGGGAGCTGTCTGGGGATCTCTGACAGCACAAGGGGTTTGGAAATCTCAAGAGGCGAGGTTGCCAATCAATATTTTAGAACTCTGTGCTATTTTCAGGGCTATTTAGGTTTGGCCTCTGTTGAAGAGAGAATTGTTAATTTGTGTTCAGACAATATCACAACTGTGGCATATGTCAATCATCAGGGTGGGACTCACAGTCCCCAAGCTATGAAAGAAGTATCTCGGATACTTGCTTGGGCAGAATCCAGCTCCTGTCTAATTTCTGTCTAATTTCTGTGGTTCATATCCCAGTATAGACAATTGGGAAGCGGATTATGTCAGCCGTCAGACTTTACATCTGGGGGAGTGAACGCTCCATCCAGATGTGTTTTCTCAGATTGTTCATATGTGGGGTCTTCCAGAAATAGATCTGATGGCTTCCCATCTAAACAAGAAACTACCCAGGTACCTGTCTAGGTCCAGGGATCCTCAGGCGGAAGCTATGGGTGCGTTAACAGTTCCTTGGTGTTACCAACCTGCTTATATTTTCCCCCCTCTATTTCTTCTTCCAAGAGAGATCTCCAAAATCATCATGGAACAATTGTTTGTGTTGCTGGTAACTCCAGCATGGCCTCAAAGGTTTTGGTATGCGCATCTTGTTCGCATGTCCAGTTGCCAACCTTGGCCACTTCCATTAAGACCAGACCTTCTGTCTCAAGGTAATTTTTTTTCCATCAGGATCTCAAATCATTAAATTTGAAGGTATGTCAATTGAACACTTAGTGCTTAGTCATAGAGGTTTCTCTAACTCAGTGATTAATACTATGTTACAGGCTCTTAAATTTGTTTCTAGGAAGATTTATTATTGAGTTTGGAAGACTTATATTTCATGGTGTTCTTCTCATAAATTCTCCTGGCATTCTTTTAGAATTCCTAGAATTTTAGTTTCTTCAGGATGGTTTGGATAAGGGTTTGTCTGCAAGTTCATTGAAGGGACAAATCTCTGCTCTTTCTGTTTTATTTCACAGAAAGATTGCTAAGCTTCCTGATATTCACTGTTTTGTACAGGCTTTGGTCTTTTGATTACATCAATTTCTCCTCCTTGGAGTCTTAATTTGGTTTTGAAGGCTTTACAGGCTCCTCCGTTTTAGCCTATGCATTCTTTGGACATTAAACTACTTTCTTAGAAACTGTTGTTCCTTCTACTAGAATAGTTTCCGAATTTTCTGCTCTTTCTTGTGAATCTCCTTTTCTGATTTTCCATCAGGATAAGGCAGTTTTGCGGACCTCATTTAAATTGTGAATTCTAACAACATTAATAGAGAAATTGTTGTCCCTTCTTTGTGTCCTAATCCTAAGAATTCTTTGGAGAGATCCTACATTCTTTAGATGTGGTAAGAGCTTTGAAATATGTTGAAGCTACTAAAGATTTCAGGAAGCCTTCTAGTCTGTTATCTTTTCTGGTTCTAGGAAAGGTCAGAAGGCTTCTGCCATTTCCTTGGCATCTTGGTTAAAGCTTTTGATTCTTCAGGCTTATTTGGAGTCGGGTCAGGCCCCGTCTCAGAGAATTACAGCTCATTCTACTAGATCAGTCTCCACTTTGTAGGCTTTTAAGAATGAAGCTTCAGTTGATCAGATTTGCAAAGCAGCAACTTGGTCGTCTTTGCATACATTCACTAAATGCGACCGTTTTGCTGTATTTGCTTCTTCGGAAGCAGTTTTTGGTAGAAAGGTTTTTCCGGCAGCTGTTTCAGTTTGATTCCTCTGCTTATGTTTAAGTTTTTTCTTTTCATTTATGAGAATAAACTTATATTTTGGGTTGTGGATTAATTTTTTTCAGCGGAAAATGGCTTTTATTATTTTATTCCTCCTTCTCTAGTGACTCTTGCGCGGAGTTCCACATCTTGGGTATTACTATCCCATATGTCACTAGCTCATGGACTCTTGCCAATTACTTGATAGAAAACATAATTTATGTAAGAACTTGCCTGATAAATTCATATTTTTCATATTGGCAAGAGTCCATGAGACCCACCCTTTTTATGGTGGTTATGATTTTTTGTATAAAGCACAATTATTTCCAAATTCCTTCTTTGATGCTTTTTACTCCTCCTAGTGGCAGGGAAGAGTGATTCCCAGGAGTAATGAAAGAAATTAATTTATCAGGTAAGCATAGATGGGGGGGTTTCAGACCTGTTTATTTTGACAGTGCAGGACCATTAATTTCTTTCTCAATTACCTCCTATTTTTTTTTTTTTTTAAATACACCTAGACATGAAAGTGCTTGCTTACAGAAAAAGTGTTTATCTGATAAAGCTATATCCATATTTTTCCAGAATGTAAATTATTTATGGTTGTCTTATTACCATGATAATATATATCAAAGCTCTTAGAACGTTCAAGCAGGTCACCTCAAGAAGCTTTCTTAAAGGGACATAAAACTCATATGCTAAATCACTTGAAAGTGATGCAGTATAACTGTAAAAAGCTGACAGGAAAATATCACCTGAGCATCTCTATGTAAAAAGGAAGATATTTTACCTCACAATTTCCTCAGCTCAACAAAGTAAGTGCTGTGTAAACAGTTATACTTCTCAACTCTCGTGAGATTTCATAGTAAACTTCCTTAAACTGAATAGGGAAATTAGATGAATGTGCACAAGGCTCACTCCCTTGCCTGTCCTGGGACAGACATACTAATTTGTTTCTTAAATTCCTTTGCAATGGGCTTTGAATACTTAGGACATTTTGAGTTAAAATATCTTTCTTTTTTTACATAGAGATGTTCAGGTGACATTTTCTAGTGAGCTTTTTACAGCTATGCTGCGTCACTTTCAAGTGTTTCAACATTTGGGTATTATGGCCCTTTAAGTAAGATATGTGCATTGCCTTAGGAACAAAGCAGAAAGGGGCCTTCCCTTTTCCCTTTTGGGAAAGTTCTACCTCATACAAGTACAGGGGAAGTCATTTCATTATACGTAGCTAACCTGGAATTTTAACTACTGATGAGGAACTGTGAAATTACAAAAATATTGACAATAAAGACAAATCACTCCAAGCAAACTAAACAGGCAGAGTGTTGTGTTTTGTATGTATGTGTGCGTGCGTGTGTATATCATTATGTATACAAATCAATTTAAAACTGTGTAATTGTTAACGTATATACAGTACTGTGTAATTGTGTGGCTATATAATTTTATATATCCACACACCCTTAAGGTATATATTTCAATGCGAATGAAGCAATTGTAAGTATCGTTACTTCGGGTACTAATCACTTCTAAGAACACTTCTAATTTTGATGTCTCATTGTGAAAGTCATACGAACATTATGGAAGCAGGGACTGTTTTAGTGTATAGACTGTTGTCAGCAGGCACTACTAGTAATGCTAAACAGGATGTTGATTTTTATTTTGTGTAAAATCCATTGGCCATATTGTCTCCCTACCTAAACAATATTATGAGCCAAATATGCTTTAAAGTTTTTATAAAAATATAAAAAAAAAAGCGTGTTCATATGTGAGAAGTATGAGAGAAACTAATGAATGGTTATCTTTTCTGTTCTTCTAAGTACTGTTTTTAATAGAATAAATAATGATGTGTTCCATGTTTTCTAAAGAGACCAAGAAAGAAAATATGTAACCTAGGACTTCATTGCTGCATATTGCCTAAACCAGCTATTTGATTTGCTGCATTTGTACATACCAAGGTTTGCTTTCTGTTCTAAATTTTTTTTAATTAGAATTCTTTCTTCTACTAGATACGAGTCCACGGATTCATCCTTACTTGTGGGATATTATCCTCCTGCTAACAGGAAGTGGCAAAGAGCACCACAGCAGAGCTGTATATATAGCTCCTCCCTTCTCTCCAACCCCAGTCATTCTCTTTGCCTATACTAAGTAATAAGAAGAGGTAAAGTGAAAGAGGTGATAAAATGATAGTTTTTATTTTCTTCAAGCAAGACTTTTTTATTTTAAATGGTACCGGTGAGTGCTATTTTTCCTCAGGCAGCAAATGGAAGAAGATTTCTGCCTGGAGGTTGATGATCTTAGCAGTGGTTACTAAGATCCAGAGGAGTTCCCACAGAATGGCTGAGGAGTACTTGATAAGAAGCTTCAGTGTGGGGAACGGTCTTCATGCTACAAGCATTGAGGTATGTTCAGTCATTTTTTTCTGAAGAGACTGTGGTATTTCAGAACCGGCTGACATAGTTCCCATGAGGGAAGGGGTAAGCAGTAATCCTACAGGCAATGAAGGGATGTTACTGGGACCTGTTATATTATGGGCTATAATTTATGTAAAACCCACATGGCTAGTTCATATATATATGAAAACCCACATGGCTAGTTCTTATAACGCTTTGCAGCGTTTTTTTCACTAGGCTGAGACGTCGTGTATGATGGACGGGGCCTAATTTCACGCCTTAGACGCGCGGTTGTATTTCACATAGAAGCAGCAAGCTCCAGCTCCGGTGGGCCTCAACTGAAGAGATAGCCTTATCGAAGTGAGAGTGTAATTTTCAGACCCCAGAGGGTAGGTAGGCGCCACAGCAGAGCTGTGGCGAGGTGCAGCGGGTTGATAGTTTATTTTCATAACGTTTTTTTTTTTGGTAACATTTTTTGCTAATAGTGGGTTAATAGTCCCTTACTTGTGGTGCAATCTTAGGCTGCCAGATTAGACACATATATGAAAAAATTGTGTTATAACCTTTTAAAGCAGTTTTGGAAAAATTGTATGCTTTTTTTCTCTTAAAGGCGCAGTACCATTTTTCAGATTGTTGTTTTTTTTTTTTCATTAAATAAAGTGTTTTCAAGTCTATTTGTGATTATTACTAGCCTGTTCAACATGGCTGACAGTGAGGAAAGTCAATGCTCTATGTGTTTAGAAGCCATGGTGGAACCCCCACTTAAAATGTGTCCCTCATGTACTGAAAGGGCCTTACATTGCAAAGAACATATTTTAGCTGATAAAAGTATGTCTCAGCATGATTCTCAGTCTGAAGAGAATCAGGTTATGCCATCTAATTCTCCCCAAGTGTCACAACCTTTAACGCCCGCTCAAGCGACGCCAAGTACTTCTAGTGCGTCTAATTCTTTTACCCTGCAGGATATGGCTGCAGTAATGTCCACTACCCTTACAGTGGTATTGTCTAAACTACCAGGATTACAGGGTAAGTGCAGTAGGTCAGGTATTAAAGTAAATGCTGAGCCCTCTGACGCTTTATTGGCCATCTCCTATGTACCCTCACAGTGTTCTGATTTGGGGGTGGGGCATTTACTGTCTGAGGGAGAGCTTTCAGACTCAGGAAAGATGTTCCCTCTAACAGACTCAGATGTGACGGCCTTTAAGTTTAAGCTTGAACACCTCCGCTTGTTACTCCGGGAGGTTTTAGCGACTCTGGATGATTGTGACCCTATTGTAATACTACCAGAGAAATTGTGTAAAATGGATAAATATCTAGAGGTCCCTACTTACACTAATGTTTTTCCAGTCCCTAGAAGGATTTCGGACATTGTTACTAAGGAATGGGATAGACCAGGCATTCCGTTCTCTCCCCCTCCTACTTTTAAGAAAATGTTTCCCATATCTGACACCATTAGGGATTCCTGGCAGACGGTCCCTAAGGTGGAGGGAGCTATTTCTACCCTAGCTAAGCGTACAACTATACATATTGAGGACAGTTTTGCTTTCAAACATCCTATGGATAAAAAATTAGAGGGTCTGTTAAAGAAATTGTTTATTCATCAGGGTTTTCTTCTACAACCTATAGCGTGCATTGTTCCAGTAACTACTGCAGCAGCTTTTTGGTTTGAGGCTCTAGAGGAGTTTCTTAAGGTTGAGACCCCCATTAGATGATATTTTGGATAGAATAAAGGCTCTTAAGCTAGCTAATTCTTTCATTACCGATGCCGCTTTTCAAATGGCGAAATTGGTGGCAAAAAATGCAGGTTTTGCCATTTTAGCGCGTAGAGCGTTATGGCTTAAGTTTTGGTCTGCTGATGTGTCATCAAAATCTAAGCTTTTAGCTATTCCTTTTAAAGGTAAGACCCTATTCGGGCCTGAACTAAAGGAGATCATTGGTCATAGTGACGACGGACGCCAGCCTCTTGGGCTGGGGTGCGGTCCTGAAGGCTCAGGGTGTTTGGACTCAGGAGGAGTCCCTACTTACAATCTATTCTGGAACTGAGAGCAATATTCAACACGCTTCAGGCGTGGCCTCGGCCAAATTCATAAGATTCCAGTCGGACAATATCACGACTGTAGCATATATCAATCATCAAGGGGGAAGAAAGAGTTCTCTAGCAATGATAGAGGTTTCCAAGATAATTCGATGGGTAGAGACTCACTCTTGCCATCTATCAGCAATCTATATCCCAGGAGTAGAGAACTGGGAAGCGGATTTTCTAAGTCGTCAGACTTTTCATCCGGTGGAGTGGGAGCTCCATCCGGAGGTGTTTGCGGCATTGATTCATCAATGGGGCACACCGGAATTTGATCTGATGGCATCTCGTCAGAATGCCAAACTTTCTTGTTACGGGTCCAGATCAAGGGATCCTCAAGCAGTACTGATAGATGCTCTAGCAATACCTTGGTCATTCAACCTGGCTTATGTGTTTCCTCCTTTTCCTCTCCTACCTCGTCTTATTGCCAGAATCAAACAGGAGAGGGCTTCTGTAATCTTGATAGCGCCTGCGTCGCCACGCAGGACTTGGTATGCAGATCTAGTGGAAATGTCATCTCTGCCACCGTGGAAACTGCCACTGAGACAGGACCTTCTCATTCAAGGTCCGTTCCAACATCCAAATCTAATTACTCTGCAGCTGACTGCCTGGAGATTGAACGCTTGATTTTATCTAAGCGGGATTCTCTGAGTCGGTCATTGATACCTCGATTCAGGCTCGAAAGCCTGTCACTAGGAAAATTTACCATAAGATATGGCGTAAATATCTTTATTGGTGCGAATCCAAGGGCTACTCATGGAGTAAGATCAGGATTCCTAGGATTTTGTCCTTTCTCCAAGAAGGATTGGAGAAGGGATTATCAACTAGTTCATTAAAGGGACAGATTTCTGCTTTGTCAATCTTACTACACAAGCATCTGGCGGATGTCCCAGTCGTTCAGTCGTTTTGTCAGGCTTTAGTTAGAATCAAGCCGGTGTTTAAACCTGTTGCTCCGCCATGGAGTTTGAATTTAGTTCTAAATGTTCTTCAAGGGGTTCCGTTTGAACCCATGAATTCCATAGATATTAAGCTTCTATCTTGGAAAGTTCTGTTTTTAGTTGCTATCTCTTCTGCTCGAAGAGTTTCTGAGCTTTCTGCGTTACAATGCAACTCGCCTTATCTTATATTCCATTCTGATAAGGTGGTTTTGCGCAGTAAACCTGGATTCCTTCCTAAGGTTGTTTCAAATAAGAATATTAATCAGGAAATTGTTGTTCTTTCTCTATATCCTAATCCTTCTAAGAAGGATCGTCTGTTACATAACTTGGACGTGGTTCGTGCCTTGAAGTTTTACTTACAAGCAACCAAGGATTTCCGTCAAACATCTTCTTTATTTGTTGTTTATTCTGGAAAGCGTAATGGTCAAAAAGCTACGGCTACCTCTCTTTCTTTTTGGCTGAAAAGCATCATCCATTTGGCATACGAGACTGCTGGACAGCAGCCTCCTGAAAAAATTACAGCTAATTCTACTAGAGCGGTGGATTCCACATGGGCTTTTAAAAACGATGCTTCTGTTGAACAGATTTGTAAGGCTGCGACTTGGTCCTCCCTTCATACTTTTTACAAATTTTACAAATTTGATACTTTTGCTTCTTCTGAGGCTATTTTTAGGAGAAACGTTCTTCAAGCAGTGGTGCTTTCTGTTTAGGTATCTGTCTTGTCCCTCCCGTTCATCCGTGTCCTGTAGCTTTGGTATTGTATCCCACAAGTAAGGATGAATCTGTGGACTCGTCGTATCTAGTAGAAGAAAAGGAAATTTATGCTTACCTGATAAATTGATTTCTTCTACGATACGACGAGTCCACAGCCCTCCCTGTCATATTAGACAGATTATATTTTTGTTTTCAAAACTTCAGTCACCTCTGCACCTTTTAGCTTTTCTTTTCTCTTCCTATACCTTCGGTCGAATGACTGGGGGTGGAGAGAAGGGAGGAACTATATATACAGCTCTGCTGTGGTGCTCTTTGCCACTTCCTGTTAGCAGGAGGATAATATCCCACAAGTAAGGATGAATCCGTGGACTCGTCGTATCATAGAAGAAATCAATTTATCAGGTAAGCATAAATTTCCTTTTTTCATTTCTTCTATAAAGGTAAGACGAGTCCACGGATTCATCCTTTACTTGTGGGATATTATCCTCCTGCTAACAGGAAGTGGCAAAGAGCACCACAGCAGAGCTGTCTATATAGCTCCTCCCTTAGCGCCACCCCCCAGTCATTCTCTTTGCCTACTCTAAGTACTAGGAAGGGTAAAGTGAAAGAGGTGATAAAATATTAGTTTTTAATTTCTTCAAGCAAGAGTTTATTTTAAATGGTACCGGTGTGTACTATTTACTCTCAGGCAGCAGATGGATGAAGACTGCTGCCTGGAGGATGATGATCTTAGCATTTGTAACTAAGATCCATTGCTGTTCCCACAGAGGCTGAGGAGTACAGGAAACTTCAGTGTGAGGAACGGTTTCATGCTGTGCAACAGTGAGGTATGTTCAGACATATTTTTCTGGAGAGACTGTGTATTTCAGAAAGGCTGACATTATACCCAGGAGGGTAAGGGTAAGCAGTAATCCTAGAGCTAAAAGAAGGGCATTACTTAGCTTGCATATGGGGCCAATTACAAATATGGTTGACACTGAATTGCAAATGTTTGTGAGAAAACGTTTTTTGATTTGGGAGTGCTTTAACGTTTTTGTGGGCAATAACGTTTTGGGCAACTTTATTAAGGGCACACATGGCTTAACTTTTGGGTCTGAAAACCCACATGGCTAGTTATAACCGCTCTGGTGCGGTTCTTTAAGGCTGTGGAGACATCGAGTGAGATGGGCGGGGCCTATTTTCACGCCTCAGATGCGCAGTTAGTTTTATCAGCAAGCAGCAAGCTCTAACTCCTGAGGCCCTGGTGTATGTTTTGGGCCAAATCGAAGCTTTTGCCCCACTTTTTCGATCCGGTTTGCAAATTAAGGGGTTAATTGTTAAAAAAAAATTGTGGTGCAATCTTAGCTACCTATATTGTGTCTACATACAAAATTTTGAAAAATTTGGTGCATGTTTCGGCTGTTTTGCAGAACGTGTATGCTTTTTTTCCTCTTAAAGGCGCAGTACCGTTTTTTTAAAATTGATATTTTTTTTCACTAAATAAAGTGTTTTCATGCCTGTTTGTAGTCATTACTAGCCTGTTCAACATGTCTGACATTAAGTCAATGTTCAATATGTTTAGAAGCCATTGTGGAACCTCCACTTAGAATGTGTCCCTCATGCACTGAAAGGTCAATAAATTGTAAAGAACATATTTTAGCTACTAAAACTATGTCGCAGCATGATTCTCAGTCAGAAGAGAATCAGGTTTTGCCATCTAATTCTCCCCAAGTGTCATGACCGTTAACGCCCGCACAAGCGACGCCAAGTACTTCTAGTGCGTCTAATTCTTTCACCCTGCAAGATATGGCCGCAGTTATGAATACTACCCTCACAGAGGTTTTATCTAAGCTGCCTGGGTTGCAGGGGAAGCGCAGTAGGTCTGGTGTGAGAACAAACGCTGAGCCCTCTGACGCTTTATTAGCCATATCCGATGTACCCTCACAATGTTCTGAAGTGAGGGATTTGCTGGCTGAGGGAGAGATTTCTGATTCAGGAAATATGTTCCCTCAGACAGATTCAGATATGACAGCTTTTAAATTTAAACTAGAACACCTCCGCTTATTGCTCAGGGAGGTTTTAGCGACTCTGGATGATTGTGACCCTATTGTAGTTCCAGAGAAATTGTGTAAAATGGACAGATTCCTAGAGGTTCCTGTCTACACTGATGTTTTTCCAGTCCCTAAGAGGATTTCGGAAATTGTTACTAAGGAGTGGGATGACCAGGTATTCCGTTCGCCCCCCTTCTACTTTTAAGAAAATGTTTCCCATATCTGACGCCGTGCGCAACTCGTCGCATACGGTTCCTAAGGTGGAGGGAGCTATTTCTACCCTGGCTAAGCGTACAACTATACCTATCGAGGACAGTTGTGCTTTCAAAGATCCTATGGATAAAAAATTAGATGGTCTTCTGAAGAAAATATTTGTTCACCAAGGTTTTCTTCTCCAATCTATAGCGTGCATTGTTCCTGTAACTACTGCAGCGTCCTTTTGGTTCAAGGCTCTGGAAGAGGCTCTTCAGGTTGAGACCCCATTAGATGATATTCTGGATAGAATTAGGGCTCTCAAGCTAGCTAATTCTTTCATTACAGATGCCACTTTTCAATTGGCTAAATTAGTCACGAAGAATTCAGGTTTTGCCATTTTAGCGGGTAGAGCGTTATGGCTTAAGTCCTCGTCTGCTGATGTGTCATCAAAAGCTAAGCTTTTAGCCATCCCTTTCAAGGGTAAGACCCTATTCGGGCCTGAACTGAAAGAGAGCATTTCAGACATCACTGGAGGGAAAGGCCATGCCCTTCCTCAGGATAAGACGAATAATATGAGGACCAAACAAAATAATTTTCGTTCCTTTCGGAACTTCAAAGGTGGTCCCTCTACCTTTTCCCCTGCCGCAAAGCAAGAGGGGAATTTTGCTCAATCCAAGTCAGTCTGGAGACCTAACCAGACGTGGAACAAGGGTAAACAGGCCAAGAAGCCCGCTGCTGCCACCAAAACAACATGAAGGGGTAGCCCCCGATCCGGGACCGGATCTAGTAGGGGGCAGACTTTTATCTCTTCGCTCAGGCTTGGGCAAGAGACATTCAGGACTCCTGGGCTTTAGAAATAGTAACCCAGGCGTATCTTCTAGATTTCAAAGATTCTCCCCCAAGGGGGAGATTCCATCTTTCTCAATTATCTGTAAACCAGACAAAAAGAGAGGCGTTCTTATGCTGTGTAGAAGACCTATATACCATGGGAGTGTTCTGCCCAGTTCCGAAAACAGAACAGGGGCAAGGGTTCTACTCCAATCTGTTTGTGGTTCCCAAAAAAGAGGGAACTTTCAGACCAATTTTGGATCTCAAGATCCTAAATAAATTCCTCAGTCCCATCCTTCAAGATGGAGACCGTTCGGACTATTTTGCCAATGATCCAGGAGGGTCAATATATAACCACCTTGGACTTAAAGGATGCGTATCTACACATCCCTATCCACAAAGATCATCACCAGTTCCTCAGGTTCGCCTTTCTGGACAAACATTACCAGTTTGTTGCTCTTCCCTTCGGGTTGGCCACAGCTCCCAGAATTTTCACAAAAGTGCTAGGGTCCCTTCTGGCGGTTCTAAGGCCGCGGGGCATAGCTGTGGCGCCTTATCTGGACGATATCTTAATCCAGGCGTCAACTTTCCAACTAGCCAAGTCTCACACGGACATCGTGGTGGCTTTTCTAAGATCTCACGGGTGGAAGGTGAACATACAAAAGAGTTCACTTATCCCTCTCACAAGAGTTCCTTTCCTGGGAACTCTGATAGATTCGGTGGACATGAAAAATTTTCTGACGGAGGTCAGGAAATCAAAAATTTGATCCATCTGCCGAGCTCTTCATTCCATTCCTCGCCCTTCAGTGGCTCAGTGTATGAAGGTAATCGGCTTAATGGTAGCGGCAATGGACAGAGTTCCGTTTGCTCGCTTGCATCTCAGACTACTGCAACTTTACATGCTCAAACAGTGGAATGGGGATTATGCAGATTTATCTCCTCAGACAAAGAAGAGACTCTCTTCTTTGGTGGTTGTCACAGGATCATCTGTCCAAGGGAATGTGTTTCCGAAGGCCAGCATTGGTCATAGTGACGACTGACGCCAGCCTATTGCGCTGGGGTGCAGTCTGGAATTCCCTGAATCACAGGGATCAGTGATTTTGATAGCACCTGCGTGGCCACGCAGGACTTGGAATGCAGACCTGGTGGACATGTCATCTCTTCCACCATGGACTCTGCCACTGAGACAGGACCTTCTGATTCAAGGTCCGTTCCAGCATCCAAATCT